>NW_019525169.1:401451-421166 GCF_002814215.2 Seriola lalandi dorsalis | reverse complement strand
TTCTCTTTTTTTCTGGTTGTTGTCACTGGGGAATGTGTCCCTCTGTTTGGGCTGAGAGTCACCTACTGTCTGTACTTCTTACTGTATTGTGTGCAGTCTTTTTCTTCTTACTTTCAGCTTCCGCTTCATGAGTGCAACATCATCCGAAGGAGTTTCTGCATGCTTTACTGAAAGTATTTAAAGTATCTCCTACTTCATTTTAAAAAAATTTTTTTTATCACATCTCCAGGTTGTCAACAATGAAGATTTAGTTGACCAGGAATATGAGGATGATTTTGAGGTAAAAAACACAGCATTCTAATTATGAAATAGGCTACATTCTGTAGAAACAAATTCTGTTGTTTTTCAGCTTTCTTATGTTTAAATTTTTGTTTACTTTTACATTTATTTACTTATTTCTGTGTTACTTTTGCATGCTGTAATCGATTTACATTTTAAGAAACTGGTGAGTATTCAGAGCTTTCACAAGTGCATCCATTTTCATTCTTATAAGATGTGAAGTTTGAAAGGGGAGATGGATGTTGTTTCTCTATTCAAAGGACTATGAGGAAGATTTTGAGGAGCTGGATCAGAGTGAAAATGAAGGTGATGATGAGAAGGAGCCGGAGTTTCCACAAGTGGGAGAGGAAAGAGAGGAACCTATGACACAAAAGAGAAAGGAGATAGAAGCCATTCAGAGAGCAATGAATGAGGAGAATGAGAGAGTTGGAACAACTCAGTCCAGACAAAGTATGAGCAGAGGAGAGGAAGACACGCCTAAACGGTCCAGAGGTACGATTCTACTTTGTTCTTGTTCTTGTTTTTCCTGAGAGACATCTTTTAACTCTTGGACTTGTTATTATCCCATGTTAAAGTCTATCCATATTTTGTGTCGTGTCTGATTGGAAGACACTTGCTCAACCCTGAGGAATTTTGTGCAAAATTATAAGGGTTATGATATTTTCTTGCTGCTCTCTTTATAGGATCTGAGAAGAACCAGAGTCGAGCCTCTTCACGTGGGAGGTTTATTGACTTTGTTGCAGCAAAACAGCGCGAAGTGAGCAAGAAAGTTGCCACAAAACAAAAGTAAGTTAACTTTACTGTTGAATGGAAAATGGATCATTGTAATGTGGCTGGATACCTCTGGAGGAATCAGTATTGTAAACCCTTTTTCTGACTTGGGACACTTTTACCAAGCCCATAGCATAGCATACATTCAATTGTACCTTCAATCTCTTCTGTTTACAGGAAACGCAGCACAGAGCTCCTTCGCTTAATTGATCTGGATTTCTCAATGACATTCTCCCTTTTGGATCTGCCTCCCGTCAATGAATATGACATGTATATTAGAACGTTTGGAACTGCAAATACCAAACAGGTTTGGATTTATTCTGTTGTTTGTGTTTCTTTACACAGATACCTGTAACCAATATTCCATTAGGATTAGCCTATGTCTAAATAATATGTTAGAACATTTTCCCTGACAGGCTTATGTTCAGTGTAATGAGGATAATGCAGATCGAGACATTCAAACAGACGAGATAGAAGTGTGTGAGAAGTGGACGCAGCATCCTCCAGAGCACAATGGAGCCTGTGGAGGTGAGGAAACACCAAGACAATCCTCTGATGCACTCAGAGTTTACATCTAGAGTTCAATAAAGTTGTTTACCACGCTTTTACAGATCCAAACCTCTCTCAGGAAGCGCGAGAAAAAAACATGAATGAGATGAACTTTGATTCCCAGCGTCTCACAGCATTCCTGCACTCAGCCTCACAGGTTTTCTTTTTACACATACACAACAATGCTACAGTTCTTTACTCCCTGTATTAAGATTTATTATGTGTGTCTGCTACACTTTACTGACTCCTGTTTTGTGTAATGACTGAATCAAGGTCATGGTTGTCCTGTTGGAAGAGGTTCAAGCGGAGAGAAAATCCCGGCAGAAGTTGAGGACTCAAACAGACACACTGTCTTTCAGCGATGGAAGTTTACAGCTCAACACTAAGTTGCCTTTTCTTTATGGTACACGCTAAAACCAGAGAAGTCCCAAACCACTATATTCTCATCAGTACTGTATTTTATTAGTTGTTACTTGTTAATCGTACCTAGTGCTCCTTCCTGTTGTCAATCGCAGGTCGCCACATCAGCCTGGTGCACTTCTCTCAGGTCCAGAGACACACCATGATGTCAGTCCACACGCCTACAACTAAGCCCAGCGCTGTGCGTCTTGACAGCTTCACCATCATCTGCATCTGGAACATCTGGGAGCCATCCAGACCTCAGAAGATCCTTGTCTACGAATCTGAGGTGACGTTTTCTTGTTCCTTTTTCGGTTGTAGCAAAGTTAAATGTAATAAAGCTAATAAATAAAATCACTTGACAATAATAGACAATTTTTTATTTCCTCATTACCTTACTGGTAATGAGGAAATAAATACTTGTGTATTGTATTGACTGGAAATCTACATTTTGTTGAGGCACAAAAAAAGGTTCCATTAAGTTTTTAATTCAGTTATTGGAAAGTTGACAATTTCACCACAGTCACACTAAACATTATTCAGCAGGCCTTATTGCTCTGCTTGCCAGCCAAAAATAACTGTTACAATCAAAATTGCTGTGTAATCCTCCATATTTCATGATATAATTATCCCAAAAAGGTCAGTCTTAAAAGACAATATGCACCGAAACCAATGGTAGTAACCCCTTCTCTGTCACAGGTGCAGTGTTGCTGTTTCAGCCCTGGAAAGGCCATATTGGTGTTTGCAGGCACATCAGTTGGCTCTGTGCTGCTGTGGGACCTGAGGGAGCATGCTGGTAATCACTACCGCCTGAAGATAGGGGAGGATGAGTGGACCTTCAGACAGCCTACCTTCTCCACCGGTATAATATATAATACCATCGATGTCTGTCTTCCTGTCTGTTCCAGTATACTCAAATATTTGCCCTTATACAATGAAGGTGTTGATTTCCCTGAAAATATACCACGTCATTGGTCATATCAACATCCGCAACCTTACACCAAGCACGTGTTTTCTCGTCTGCCTTTATTTTGAGAATATAAAACCCCTTGATCTTTCACTCAGTCATCTTTGTTGTTGTGTGTTTTGCTCTTCGCACTGCAGTCCCAAGAAAAGGAATGTCAGCAGGCAATATATAGCAAAGATCCTTATTTACTGTGCATTGGCATTCAGGATTGTGTCTGCCCTTTCTCACACTTAAGGTTCAGAGTCTGTTTTCTTATGTAACAGCAGTCATGATTCAGTGTGTGCTGATATGCTCTCTTTTGTCACCTTGTCAACGCAGATGCAGTAATGGGCGGCTCAGGCCATTTCTCATCTGTGACGTCTGTAGAAGTTGTCCCTTCCACTGTAGCGGGGGGGCTGAGGCCAGATGTCCCCCTGTTGGCATCTGAGGAAGGTATGGAATGGTATAGCAATGGTTAACACATTGATTTAAGATCTTGCATATCATTTTATAAATGTGACATATGTTTTAGCCACTCTCAGTTGGCTTTATGTTTCATTAAGTGTTACTCTGTTTCATAATCCAGAGTCATCAGGATTGTCATTCCAGTTGGCTTCTCTGGATGAAAGCGGGGTTTTAAATTTCTGGGTAGGTTGGCCAACAAAGTGGATGCTACACATTTTTCTTTACACCAAAGATTTTCAAACTGGCAGAAGAGTTTTACGGGTGGGCCCTGGGGTGAGACAGGTGAACCAAAGATACTGCCTGAGGTGAAAGGGGCAGATGCATACAGAAACGAAAGTTAATTAGTTAATTGTAGTTTGACCCACTGATTTGTGTCAAAATCTGCCCTCCTTCTCTGGGTCATAACTGAAAACGCAGATGTGATACACACATTTGTAGATTCAGTGTGACATCACTCTGATGTTTTTATCTCAGATGTCAATTGCAAGTAATTTTTTATTTTTTTGATAAAGGTAAGATGTATCACAACATACCATAAATGAAGAATTGTGGCGTTACAGAGATGCCCCACGGCCTACAAATCATGTTCTCCAGATGTAAGGGAGCATGCTTGTTTGGTACAAGCCCCAGCAAAAAATACTGATATCACAATTGTAATATCTGCCAAAATATGTATATGTATATGATTTTTTCTTTGCATATCGTTCAACCGTAGTATCAAAGTAATACACCAATATTTGTCTGCATATGAAAGAGTTGCAAAAAGGAACAGGTGAAGGCTAATTTTGCATGTTTGTGATTAGTGATACAAATAGCTCGCCATAAACAACAAAGATATTCCATGATGGACTTGCATGATTTTCTGTCTGTGCCCTGTAGGTGGTAGTGGAACTCCCAAAAGCCAACGAGGCAGGCTCTCCAACAGATCTAGGTAACACACTCATGTTTTAAAACATGTATCTTCTTTTTCCATGGACATACTCATCTTTCTCACACATGTGGTACTAGCCTCAACCTTTCTCTTTCACTCTTACAGGGCTCAGGCCTGGGGGCAAAATAAAGTTGCTTCACAGCTCTTCCCTACGCACTGCTGAGAGGTGAGATTGATAAATAGCTTGTGATGCATCTGTCACTGCCAGCCACTGGGCTCAAAATACTCCACAATGTCTTTGCCCAGTGGAACACAGCTGCTCTGTCGTAGTCATACGATCTTGTTTGTTATGTACTCTGGGCTGTTGTTTCTTCACCTCAACATTTCATGGCGACATACTGTATCTGCAGTGCTATACAGTCGGGTCCAGAAGTCTGAGACCACTTTCCCATTCACTTTACACTGTATGTGCAGAGTGAATGTGATGCAGTGTCGTATTCTAATGTTGCACAATGTTGTAACCTTTGACATCTGGTTTTGTCATTTCCCCCTCTCTTGCTCTGTCTGCCTCTCAGGGTGTCACCACGAGATGCAGTGAAGACCGGGCCATTACAGACTCTTCATTTAAAGTTTCTTCCAACTGACTCCAATCATTTCTTTATTGGCACCAATATGGTGAGCATAGTCTTGATTGCCATTGAATAATGTATTTTCAAGTAAACCCTCCCAAAATATTCAGAAAATGATCGTCTGTTTAATATTGTGACAGTATACCAATGTCATTTCTGTCCTAGGGTCTGGTCAGTCATGGAACGAGTCATGGTTTGAAGGCTCCTCCAAAGTTTTACAGGTTTCAGGGGGCTGGAGTTCGACCTGTTGATGTCAGCTCAATCCACTTTTCTCCCTTCAGACAAAACTTGTTCTTGGTGAGAGTGCAGTTCTTGAACTTAAAGGAATAGTTCAGTATTTTGGGAAATACACTTCTTTCTTGTAAAGAGTTAGATGGGAAGATTTATATTTTGTCTGTTCACTAAATATAAAGCTACAGCCAGAAGCTACCTCAGCTTAGCATAAAAACTGGGAACAGGGGGAAACGTCTAGCATGGCTCTGTCCAAAGGTAATATAATCTGCCTCTAAAGCCCAGATTCATACTGTAGCCTTGAAAATATGTAGGTGCCTTCTTTTCCTCTGCCCTTTTTCCAGGTGGGTTGTACGGATGGCAGCATCAGGCTGCATGCAGTCAGCCATGAACAGCCTGTGGCAGAGTGGAAGAACAGTACAGCAGGTGAAGCGGTGGTCTCACTGCAGTGGACCCAAACCAGGCCGACAGTCTTCTGTGTTCTTGATGCAGTCTCTAACCTCCACATATGGGACCTGATGAAAAATGACACAGAGCCTGTGGTCACTGAGAGGATGTCTGCGGATAGGTAATACCAGACAGACATGACTGATGACTGTACGAGTAATTTTATATTTGTCATATTATGTGTCAATATCAGGTGTGTTTCCTGTTTTCAGAGTGACAGCCATGGCCGTGTTTGGAGACTCAGGACAACAAAACACATATTCAGGAATAGCCCTGGTGCATGAGTCAGGAAAAATAGAAATGCACTATTTCACAAGAAATTTTACCGTGCCCGTTCCTGCAGAAGAGGAGAAGTTGGAGAGTATGATGACTGAAGGCTTCTGAATTGCTGCATCTGAAATGGCTGCATTTAGTCTGAAATGACTGCATTTAGACTGATGATTTGCTGCATTTTTAAACTCCTGAAGAGCAAAGATCAATTTATAGATCTGTTTTCTGTCTATTTGTATAGTATATGTCATAATTAAATTTGATATGTGTTAGGTTTTTCTTCTGAAACTGATGACACATGGCTAAAATTTTCACATTAACATAGCAATAAGAGGAATGTGGCTGAATACCAAAGATCCTATATAGGGGCCACGGTTCATTTAATATCCTCCATAAAATGTTATAAGAAAACATATAATGTAAAATTTTGTTGATGTAAATATTTATACTCTTTGACTGATGAAATATTTGTATGGTGGTAATGACTTTAACTTTTGTACAGTAAACTATGTAAATCTTTAGTAGTGTCATTTAATGCTATGGCATGGTTTAATTTTTATGTAGTTAAAGTTCATAACACATTGTTTATTATCAAGTATTTTTTAAACCACCTGCCTAACCCAAGCTTAAGTACAATATGTTTAGCCAGGGCTATAGCCAAGACTTTTACATTAGTCCTTCCTGCCCCAGAAAAAAAAAAGAACTTTTAATTATTTCAAAATTTTAAATTGAATTTATTTACAACTATTCAGTTATATTTATTGTAAATTATAATTAAAGGAAATGCATTGTCTATTTCCTCTTAAAAGTTAACAACAGCTACAGCCTTTAATTACAGGGACACTTTTCTATTTCTTTAACAGAAAATAAAAAAAATAGAATGAAGTATATAGCTCTTTTCCTGAGAGACTATTTTGCTGGTTGTGCGACATGCAGCCATTGATGTAGCCGGGCAACTCGTTACCTAGCAACGAGGACTGAGCTCTTAAAAAAACTGAAAAAACAAAGTAACTTTTAGCAGACTTATGCTAGTTCAGTTGCTAGTTGCTAGCTCAATTTTTACATCAAAAGTAACATCACATATTATAGATTAAAGGCCACTTCTTCATCCGGAATACATAACTACAGGTTCGTGGAAGGTAAACGCAAACTTTAACATAATTTATCCACCCTTTAGGTTGATAACTAACCCTTTAGATCTTCAGCTTTATAGAGGACCTAAAACAAAGTGAGAATATGTAGATAAATAGCCTAATGACTCATTTTCGTTTGCTCTTTTGTTTGTCTGACTTGAAACCATGTTGGGCTGCAGCTAAGAATTATTTTCATTATTGATTAGTCGTCAGATTACTTTCTAGATTAATCGATGCTGCTTGGTCTAAAACGTCAAATAACAGTGAAAAAGCAGTAAATTATAAATCAGCTGAGATCATTTGTGATTTGTTTTAATACTTTTAAAGAACGTTTTAAAGCAGACAAGAAAAAAAACCCACTGAAACACCATCATACATTCACATAAAATTGATTGGATTTTTTTTTCTTTACAAGTAAATGTCACATACTCACCACCGAAGAGATTTTTACTGTTAAAAGCAGAAGGTCATTGGATGTAGCAGAGTCCTGTGTAGAAACTGGTGGAGATGGTGGCCCGAGGAGACGGGAGCACAACAACAACACTTGGAAAGCAGAATTTCTTCAAGCAGAATGTGAAGGAAGATACTGGCAAGGTAGGCTGTGTCTTTGAGTGATAGGTTGCTGACCTGTTATGTGCCCTATTAGATGCCTTACACACGCTTTATATGCCCTTGCTTTGTCTCTCTAGGTGATACACTCCGAGAGCAACAAGCATGAGTTCACTCACGGTCTTCATTGCATACAGCATTTCTCCTGTGACAGTCCTGTGCGTTTCATGATGTATTCTGAGGCTGCTGCAGCATTCATTAGCTTGCATTCAGACAACACAGTCTGTCTTTATGCAGCTGATGGCCACAAGCAGAGTTCCTCAGTAAACCACTTTTTCATGGGCCTCACAGCGACAAAGATCTCTGGCTGTCTGATAGGTTGGGGCCCAGGTCCCATCTTCACGCTTCTTGACCATGAGTTACGGCCCCTTGACGCTGCTCGTGATGCCCTGGACATACGTGTGTGTCAGCCTGCAGAGCACTCCACAGAGTTGGTGACTGCAGGTGTGGGGAATGTGTGTGTGTGGTCGGTGAGGCTCATGAGGTGTAAGGTGAAGATACAGGAGGGGCTGCAGAACAGTACATTCAGTCACATGGCATTGGCACCCCCACGATCTGACAGGCCCCACAAGGCCTTCGTTGTGTGTGGGCGGATCGTGACAGTGGTTGACTTGGACGTTGGAAAGGTTTTGGAGCACAAGAGCGATCTCTGCTCATGGTGTGTATGGCTGCATGTTCTATACACTCACTAGCTACTTTATTAAGTACACCTGTACCGTCTAATGGAGTCCAATACAACAGTTTTCTACAATTATGATGGCTATAATGATCATAGTAATTTTGACACTTACAAGTCTGTAAATAGGGAAGACAAAAATATAATATAATCCAGTACACCATCTTTAACTGAGACTTCAGTAATGAACATATAATTGAATTTACACTTTTCTGAGCAGACATATTAAAATGCAATACATTTTCAAAGGTGTACCTAATGAAATGGTGGAGGGTGACACCTTTTAGACTGAATTTGAATTGAATATGAATATATATTTTGGCGCTTTAACATTAACAAGTCACGTTTTACAGCGATATCACTGCAATGGTGTACTGCTCTCAACTGGACTGTTTGATCATTGCATCCAAAGAGTCCATTAGAGTGTGGGATCCAGACTGGGAGCTGCGTGTGGCTTTTGTAGGACATAATGGTAAATCTATGACTGAAGAACTCCATATTTCCATGCCCTCTCTATTAATGATTGAACTACTTGTTGAATCATATCTGCTCTGTTTATTTCTGTTTCCAGATGTGGTGAATTCACTGTTCTACTGCTCTGAACTACACATGCTGTTATCAGCCTCTGTAGATTGTACAATCCGTTGCTGGAATGTGGAAGAGGGTGATGTGATTGAGTGTGTCCACACAGAACCGAAAACCCCTCTTTTGTGCGTGGGAGGCACTAGAAAGGGAGATGCGTTCTTTTCCTTCTCTCACCAAGGAGTGCACCTCTGGACCCGAAGAAACCTGTACAACCTCCACTGTAAACTCAAAGAGGATGAAGGAGCATCACTGAGACAAATCCTAGTCTCACCTTTCCCTGCTCCTTACCCTAAAAGAGTGCTCTGTGTCAGCGGGGACAGTGATGTCACTCTGGTGGCTGCAGAAACAGGAGCAGTGTTGACTTCTTTCAAGGCAAAGCGGAGGATTTTGTGTGCTGACTACTGCCTGCACAAAGAGATTCTGTTGGCCCTAACTGAGGCAGGTACAGTGATCCAAGCCAACACGCTCACTAATCCAATCACTTTGATGAAGGAGTGGAAAGGGAGAGGCCAGGGGCCCTGGCAGCAGCAGGGCCATGTGACAGGGAATGATGCCCAGAATCTGCCCATCCCTGGCCTGCCCTGCTGCCTTGTACTCTACAGTTATGTTGCTGAAACCCAGACAGCTTTAGAGGAGTGGAGGAGTTTACAGGAGAGAAGGGGGTGCAGTTACAGGAACAAGGCAACTCTTAATGATGCCAAAAATAGGTGAGCATTTTCATTTCAAAGCAAATAATCTATGGTGTCAAATAGCAACATATATGTGATCGTACTTCTGTGTTTGAGACAGGTTTTTGATCATACTTGGCCATAATGGAGGTTGTGTGACTGTTTTAACACTGGATTATGGGAAGGTCTTGTACAGGACGTCAGCACACAGTGGCCAAAAGGTCACTGCACTACAAGTGTATCCTGAGGATGGCTGTCTTCTCTCCACAGGTATTTTCCAGTGTACCTTCATTGCCTTTTTATGCTTGTCAGTGATGATTTAACCACTTTACCCCAATCCTTTAGGTGAGGACTTGTCAGTGGTGGTGTGGAGGGTGAACCCCTACGCCCAGGAGTGTGTCAGCCAACAGCTGAGGCTGTACTGTGGCCAAACTCAAGTCTACATGGCAGCACTGGGGCCTCGGCTGGCTCTAACCTTTCAAGAGCCCAACAGTGGCACCTACAGTCTGATGCACTTTAACCTGCTCAACCAGAGCCAGACCAGTCAGCCACCCAGAGAAGGACATTTAGACCACTTCACAGGTCACAGAGAAAACATGTGTCCATAATAAATGGATTATTTGTTTGTTTGTTAATTGTTTGTGAATGTCTGTATGTGTGTGAGTGACTGGATGTTTGTTCAGTTTTCTTGCAGGTCTGTGCGTGTGTCCTGATCTGGAGGTGTTTGTTTCCAGCAGTTTAGATGGGACAGTGCATATCTGGAATGAGGAGAATCACCTCATCAGGTTAGAATTCGTTACATTTCACTAATCCTTTGCATGTCAGATGAGAAAAGCATACAGTAATGCAGTAATGTATGTCTTTATGTATCTGTCACCCCACCAGGACACTCCAGCTCAACACGGTGCCTGAGTGTCTGGCTTACAGCGGGTCTGGAGGGGATCTGTTCCTGGGCATCAGAGGAGACCTGTACAGAATGAACTGTGCAAAATTCATGCCAGACAAATACCAACAAATGGTAACTAGTCAGCTCGCACACCAGTGTGGCTGAGGGATGTGTGAATGATTGGGATATTTTTTTAACCAAAGCTGCAAAACATTTCTTTATTCCCATTTTTCTTTCACAGCTCTTTTATACTTATTGTGCTGAGCGTCTTCCTGATAAGCCTATCAATGAGGACAAAGAAAAGTGCATCAAAAGAAAGTAAGATGTATTCATATTATATAATAAAAAGAATAGAATCCAAAATAATGACCTAATAAGCTACGAACAATATCGGTGCCAACAGGACTGATCACACTGCCGAAAACGTGGAAGAGGGATCAAAGGCAGTTGCCACCAATCAATTACTGGCCGAAGACATGTGGAGACAGAGGGTGAGTCTGGAATGGTAGAATTTGAGACAGTGAATGTCAAAAGAAGGCTGAAAAATAGGTGTCAGATATTTTTTCCATCTGTCTTGTTCCAGGGGTATGAGACATTACTGACCTTAAACAAGGACCTTTCTGCACTCCTACAAGGCACAGTGAAGTGCAAAAAAGAAAAACCTCCCAGTACAGTGCAAACCAGGAAAGAGGCTTTTGACCGCTACATGAAAATAATATATGGCCTACCCCACAATATTAAGGTTTCTACTTCTCCCACTTATTTTTCCTGCTTCTTTTCCGAATTTTCTAGAATATACTGACTTGGCAAAAAGAAAAATCATAAACAATCACCTTTCAGCTTCCCTTTAATAAGAAGCAACAGTCTGAAGCTAGTTCTATGTGTATCAGCTTAAAGATATTATAAGACACTTTTTTTTATTATAAGACGCAGCTTTCAGAAATAATGTTTTATTTGAATGTTTTGCGCATTTCATTCGGTACAAAGAACTGCTATATCATCATTGATAGTGTTATGCTTGTATTTTCAGATTGATTTGGAGGACACCTCCGACTCAGATACATTTTCATTTCTTCCTGAACCAAAATACAACAAGCCCTGTAACCCTCCTCCCTTAAAAGAGGACGTCCGCCCTGAAACTAAATTGATCATCCCTGTGATTGTGGAGAAAAAGACGGTTAGCATGATGAGCAAATCCTTGCTCTTGTTCACCCTGGATTTATGTTTTAAATTGACTGAGGGAGTTAGAGATTTGCAGTAGAATTTACAGTTTTAATAGACTTTATTTGGTTTTCCTTGTTTACTATCATGTGCAGTCTTGTATTGTCCAGAAATAAATGTGTGCAACTGCAGGAGAAAAAGGCTCCAGCAGCAACCTCTAAACCAAAGACCGTGATGGAAGTCAAGCCACGGTCTGTTGAGAGAGTCGTACCCAAGAAACCCGAGAAACCCAAGAAACCCGAGAAACCCAAGAAACCCAAGAAACCGATCATTGTGAAGAAGGATGAAGAGGTAAGAGCATATTACGCAGGACACAAGAACACATGGCATAAGAACAGCAGCTCTCATTTGTTTGTTACTTGTCCCCGTAGCCTCCAGAGATCATTCCTCCAATAGAGAAACCCAAACCCAAATTTCATGCTCCACCTCCTCCTCCTCCTCCTCCTCGTCCTCGTCCAAAGACCCCAACACCGCGTCCACCCACCCCTGAGTTGCCGTCATTCCTCAAACAGTTTGAGGACGCATGCTGGTTTAGAGACTTGATCCCCGATAAAAAGGTAGCCTATTACAAAGATCTCTGCGATGCACAATGTAAGTTGGTCCAGGTTTTGGTCTTGATGAGTGTGTGTTTGTGTGCAGAGTATCCCAAGCACCCTGTCTCCAGAGGACTTCTCCTTGCAACTGCTGGTCTATCTAAACACCTGCAGCATTCCGTCCAAAATGAAGATCCTCGCTTCACTGAAGGCCCTGCACAGCCAGGGACTCTTACAGAATACAGACAAGCTTTACCAAGGCCTCATTAACTCAGTGCCTAAATTTGTGAGACCACAAATGGTACTGTATGCCCAGTATCGAGATTGTCACTGCATTTTAAGAAATGCGCCGTGAGGTTGTGACCAATTTTTATACGTGTTTTTCAGTCACCTTTGGAGCGGTCGGTGCTTGTTGAAATGTTGAATCTGTTGCTGCGTCTGAAATCTGCCAGTTACGACCTCGTGAAAAAGCTTCTCACTCTTCTGGCCTTTAAAAAACTGCTCCTCCGGTGAGTCCAAAATAACAAACTTTACTTACTTACCATTTTTCCTTTTCAGTTCAGTGTGTCAAATGTCATCTAAACTTTTTCAAATGACTGAAAGTTTTTATAGGCCTCTTGTTCTGTCAATAGGAAAACAGTGCTGCCAATGCTGATTACATTAGGTGTAGATGAGGCTGAGCAGTGGCTGTGGCCAGAGTTGGAGAGCTGGGGCTCGGAGCTGCAGGACAAATCTGACATCTGGAAGAGCCTCCACGACAGAGCAGATGGTTGGCTGGACTTATGGATCTCCAAATACAAAGTAACACAAACATGTTTTATTCAACTCTTAATTTCCCTTACTTATATTTTGTTTTACATAAAGAAAAAAATATACGTTTTTCCTAATCATTAACACCATTGGAGTATTTTTAAGTGTGACAAAAGGGCAGAACAGGTGTTTGAAAACCGAGAGGCTCCCCCTCTGTGAATCAGCTCTCCGCTTGCTTCTAATGTCCTTTACTTTGACCTTAACTCCTCTAAATAGGAGTACATGCGAGCTTGTCACAGTCTTGTTGACTGACATGGCTGGTTTTGGCTCGCTACTGTAAGTGATTAACTGCTTTCCCTCTCTCTTCCCATGCCACCAGGATCACAACAGGTATCAGTGCCTCAGGAGTGTGGAAAAGCGGAATCTGCCATCCTCCAGCGTGATGGATGTGCTGAATTATTTCTGTTTCGTCCAAAAAGAGGAGCACAGAAAGGCTCGATGTGTTGCACCTGGTCACAAAAACACTGTACTTGTGCCACTAAATGACTGGTATGTGGAGGTCATGCACATATGCTAGTTTTGTCTGATTATGGTAGATTGCTAAATATTTTTACTTCTCTGTCTGTGTGGCAGTTCTCAACCAATCATTCGTCTAGGAGAGACTTACAGCATGTCCAGGATACGCAAGCCGCCAGGTAACATTTCAGTCTTCTGCTTAAAATGTAACTGTTTGATTTTTAAAAATGAATGTTTTTTTTATTTTTATGCCTGTGTTCTTATCAAACAGGAATAATTCTACCTCCCCTGCGAAACCGTCCTTTCCTGATGCACTGTCCCATTTTCATCTCTTTCCCAATATCTCGGGTCACCCTGAGCCCCTTCCACACCTACTCAGACGAGGACTGGCATAAGATCTTACCTCGCCGCTACTTTATTCTTGAGCAGTCGTACGTAGACTACTACAGATGATGCCTCTTAGTCTGTAACATTACCATTAACACCCGGTGAGACATGTAACAAACATTATTTTGAAAAGATGTTCATCATTTTCAATAATTAAACGACTCTTGGAACTGCTTTGACTGATTTATTCTGCAGCTTACAGTATGTAAATGCATTCATGTGGTACAAAGGTGATTTGGTTCATTCATTTCCTGATAACGCTGATACTTTTTGAATATACAATCATGACTGAATACAAAAAGCACAATCTTGAAGATTTGAAAACAGATATTGTAGGAACGATTGTATGACAAATATGTAGAATAAAACAGGACAAATGTAAGAGTACATTACTTAATGAAAAAAAGTTATTGGTACAAAAATTCAAATAAACCTAAATATATTGCAGATACATTAATTTCCCATTTAAGGAAAGTTATTCAAACACTTACGAAACACATACTATAAAGTTGGCCACTTCAGCATTGGTTGTTGATTTGCAGCATGCACATGTAGTGGGTGAGCTGATCAGATATTTGGATCTGCGCCTTATATAAAGAAAGTGACTGATGTAAAGGCACAGGGACACATAAGCTGTACAACTGGACCAGGCAGATGTTAATCTTTGTATCAAAAAGCATCCTGGTTACCTGATTATAGAGTAAGAATTCATTTTTGGTACCAAACCAGCAGCGACTTATACACAACAATGCAGCCAACCAGTGAACTTGTTCGTAGTATAGCACCTTTTAACTGAATCATGTTATAGTTCCTCACCTCCACCTGTACATTTGTCGAACAAATCTTTAAAACTGTACATTCCTACATCCCAGGGAGAACAAGCCTCATCCCTAGCTCTGCCATAAGGCCAATATTTACATTTTCAAAATTAGTGTTTTCTTCTGATTGATCTGATGATCACATTCATGCTGCCAACAAAAGCAAACTTGTTGGTTTGGTGATTACTGGGCCTTTGAAGAGTTTGGTATTCTTTTCATTACCGTTTTGCTACCTGCAGTTATTTGTCTCTTTAAAAAAAATATAAATGAATAATCAAACCCTTCACATAACACTCATGGTCATAAAGAAAAGATAAGAAAAGAAAAAAAAAGATAAGAAACAGATAAAAGAACATTACATCATATTTAGCATGACAATTTGATGGTACATTGCTTTTGGATGTTAGTGAGTGAACTTAAAAGCACCAGTGTTCTTCTCCTGACTTTTGCTCTAGTCCACCAAATCTTTATCATAATTGAGCAGGTCGCAGGTCAGGAAGAGGTCAGAGCGTCCGCTTTCTATTAACACCCTGTTGAGCTGGCTGCTGGTCATGTTGATGTTTGTGGTTTCATCCAGAGGCCAGTCTAAGAGCTGAGCGCTGGAGGGCAGGTCAGGAAGGCCTGGCTGGTAGTCCTCAAGGGGGTTGGGGTACAGTAACTGACGGAGGGACGGCATTCGCACAGCCATCCTCACCAGGTCAGTGAGGCCAGAAATGGAGAGTGGGTTCAGGGCCAAAGCCAAACTCTTGAGGGCCCAGCAGCCTCCAAGGGAGGGCAGCAGGAGCCCCAGCAGGCTGTCAGTCAGGCCACAGCCGCTTAAAGAGAGGTGCTGCAGGCTGCCGGAAGCCTGGGAGAGGAAACGGCGAATAGACGGCAGGGTGTTTTCATCCAGACGGTTCTCACTTAGATCAAGCTGCTGCAGTGTGGAAGCATGGTGGCTGCAGGACAGATAGGCAAGGTCAGCTGGACTCAGGCTCAAATATGGCAGCTCCAGGATCTCCAGAGGTTGAGGCAGTGAACTGTAACAAAAGAGGGAAGGACAAAACACTTACTACTTCAATCATAATCAAAGTAGTACAACGTAGTAGTTTAGTTGGAGAGAGTATGGGGGAAGAGTTTTATTAATTGATTAATCACATATCAAAACAGTTGCTGATTATTTTTTGTCAGATTTATTAATAACAAACTTAGTAATCGTTTCAACTTCATTAAATATCATTATGTTGCATTTCAATTTCATAAATCTAAGTTGGACAAATATAAAATACTGTACAATAATTACTTTGCAATCTGAGAATCTGTTAAATCTTGTTGGATACTATTCTGAGAGGAAAAAATATAATTTGATAATATGTGAGAAGTCTTAAGTTACAGAGCAGTGGTCATGTTAAACAGGAATCCATGCCAAACCTGAGCAGCACCCGAAGTTGTCCTGGCAGGCGCAGTGCAGTGAGGCTGAGGCGTCGCAGCTCCTGTAACTGTGCCAAACCTTGTGACATGTCCCTCAGTGCCTCCTCATGTCCAGGGTGGTCTCGGCGAAAGTCCAAGTTACAGTAGTGCAGCCGAAGGGAGTTCAGTGCAGGGAAGGTGGAGAGCAAAGGCAGCAGCTCAGCAAAGCCAGCCACCCCAAGGCTGCTGTAGCGAACATCAATGCCCAGGAGACCCTGGTGAGGCAGGAGGTCTAGCAGAGTCCTGATACTTGACACAGAGATTTCCTCCACACGAAGGTACCTGCACTGAAGCTTGAGAGGTCCCGATGTGCTGAGAGCCACACGAACACGC
Source organism: Seriola lalandi dorsalis (assembly GCF_002814215.2). Taxonomy (NCBI): domain Eukaryota; kingdom Metazoa; phylum Chordata; class Actinopteri; order Carangiformes; family Carangidae; genus Seriola; species Seriola lalandi. Next base: position 404,745 of record NW_019525169.1, on the reverse strand, counting down.
TCCCAAGATCGAGCATTGACAAAGAGATCAGCTCTCACATGCACCAACACATCACTTCCTCTTTCCTCATTTTCCTTTTTGCTGCCTGCTAAACCTGCCAATGTGCTGTCTCTTTTCCTCTCTATCTCCATCCTCCTCCTGACTCCCTTAATCATTTCCTCTTCACCCAAATCTTCCATTAATTCCAACCTCTCTCTGTCGTTGCTCACCTCATCACCATTGGGTTCTTTTCCCCTCTTCCACTGCCCCCTTTCTCTTTTTATATCCTTTTCTCTCTCCAGGTCTGAGAACCTTTTTCTCTCCCGCTCTCCTTCTCTCCTCAGTGCCCTCTGTGCTCCAGCTCTCGCCTGAACAACCATGGTGCAGAGAGCTACAGTCAGAGACCAGCCCCCCATTGGGTCTCCCATCCCTCCTTCATCTCCTTGGAGCCCACAGAGGTCCAGTATTTGCAGGGCACATCTAAGAAACAGGAATTGGTCAGATATATTACTTATTATTACATGCAATATTGATAACTAAACATGGGGTACATAAGTCTTAGAGAAGTCAAATAAGTGTACATTTAAAAATAATAACTTTTTATTTATTTATTGTTTTTTAAGTTTTACTTTGTTCATGATCCAAACACTTTGGACACAATAATGACATACTCACCTTTGGTCCGAGAGTCCTCTGACAACAGCAAGTAATAAAGCCTGGATGCAGAGTCGATTTGGCGCGGTTTGCCCTTGTTTCCTCCGCCCTCCTACACGCAGGGTGCGTTCAGGCCATCTCTGCACCAGCTCACCCACAGCCAGCGGTCTGTAGCTGGTGAAGGCGGCCTCCAGCAGCGGTCTGAACAGCTCCCTGGGCACCCACCTTAACCAGCAAGGCGAAGAGCTGTGGTCACTCACCACCCCCCTGGCACAAAGGCTCACCAACGAAAACACCATTTCAGCGCACAGCAAGGTAAGCTTTTACCATTAAAAATATATAGCAGCCGAAATAATTCTGTGTCTTGTCCTCTGCAAAGGAACAGAGTAAGCTAGCTGAAACTAGCTTAAAGACTCAATTTGACGCGGTCTTGTTAATCCCCAAAAAAGAATTTATAACACCACCTGATAGCGGATTATTAACAGTAATAACCTATGAAGCGACGACTGGTAGCCTTTCACGAGTGAAATATAAAACGCTGGCACATCATGTTAGCTAACGCGACAAACTATCAGTGAGGAAGCTGCAGCTGGAGCAGGAGTGTTTACAATTTAGACTGACGCACGCCTGTGACGAAGCACGTAAAGGCATGACGTCATGACGGTACTAAGTAAAGCACAGAGTTGCTCTTTTTGCACTTTTAAATAATATTTGCGCTCTTTTATTTTTGATTTTGTGCAGTTATATTTCTTAAAGGCTTTAATATGTAGTTTTATTGTCACCCAGTACTGTTCAATTAATAGTCTGTACATATTGGGTTTTACTATAGGCTACTGAACACCAGGTGCTATATCTCTAAACGAGACACCTATTTAAGGAAGTGATACTAGGAAATGTTTTTGACTTATGTAAAAACCCAAATGTGGGGTTCAACTTTAGCAAGGCTATCAGTCATGTTGATGAAGTACTGTCAGTGCTGCCAAGTTTAGCCCTAGACACTTAACCTTCAGTAAGCTTCAGCATTGATGTACATCGACAGAAAACAGTTGGACTCTTCATCGACTTCTGTTTTAGCTCTGTTTATCCTGCCATAGGCAATGTTACAAGAATTAATCGTTTTTTGGGGGGGGTTTTAGTAGAAATATTGTATTTTTTTGTATAATAATAATGTAGTAATAACTACTGAGTATTCATGGGTCAAAACAACATGTGTGTCAGGCTTTGTGGCCGGTGTGATCCCATTGCAAGATGATCTCCAGTTTAATTTCTATTAACTGACTCAGTGGGAGAAGAGAAAAGACTTAATCACACTAGAGATTGGAATATGGAATAAGCAGAGAAGAACCTTCTTAGCCTCACGGCATCTGTGGATGGTATTCAGTGCTGCTCTACCTCCACCTGTCCAGAAGGCAGCACCATGCATGCTCCCACTCTCCATGCAGCACCGTCTGCTTGGCTCAGCCCAACAGGAAATGTGAACACAGTATGTCCAAGTTCTAACCAGTGGGACAATGAGTCTGATTATTCACTATGACTGACTGTGGAACAAGCTCTGAAGCCAATAGCAATGGTAGCATTACATAGGGAATAGAATAGATTTTCTGTTATTTAACTCTCTCAGACCACAGGTTGCTGGAGACAATCCCAGCATGCATTTGGCACTGGGTAGAGGGACACACTAGACAGTAGTCTAAGAAAAAGGGGAACTGGCTTGTACCCAAACAGAAATTCACACTGACTTGCAAATCTGTGTAAACAATGTACTTTAAACAACAAATCCCGCCTCAAAACACAACACTTCAAACTTGCTAATTCTGTTTGAATCCAGCGCTAGCATTCCATACAATCATATTTATTTTATGCTATTATATTTATTCTAACTTAATTTGTATTTTATGTCTTATTGGGTACTGTCTGTTGCTATGCTGAATATCTCATTTATGTTATAAGCTGTCCTTTAGTGCCCTGAAAGGTGCCTGTAGATGCTATGGTTTATATACATACCCAACCCTCCCTGAAGAGCAGTATTGCTACTGAGTGAATTGCTCTGGTGAAATAAACTAATAGGCAAAGAAGCTACGAGGAAGAATAGAAATATGTTGCATGACATGCGCACGTTGTGGTTTGCATGTCTAAAATGGGTGTAAGAGGACAAACCACCAGATGGAGCTAAAGGATCACACTGTCTGACGCTACTCTACAGCTGCCCCCCTGCCTGTCAACAAAAACAGACACAAACATGTAAACGAACATTCACAGTCAACCTAATATTCCTTGTCGAAAATAACAGATAAGACAGATGTTTGTAATTGCACATGAAGCAGGTGTTATACTTCTCTGTTGTTGAGCAGGTCAAGTTCGTGAGTCATTGACATTAGAAGTGTTTTTTTGTCTGTGACTGGTGAGTCTGATGATGATAATGATTAATATTATGTTAATAGGTGGATTCATATCACGGGAGGGATTTTGCGCTGCTCACTCAGGCTTTACATTTCTGCTTTAGCTATAATTGATGCTTGGCTTGTGTATGTAATCGCTTTTCTTTATTTAGAGAGGCTGAAGGACTAATTTCAAAGCGGGTGTAGGCATTGCTATTAATACTCCCACATGTCTCATCGACACACGCACACACGCACACACACACACACACACACACACACA
>NW_019525169.1:401212-401313 GCF_002814215.2 Seriola lalandi dorsalis | reverse complement strand
AGAACACATCTTGTGTGTGTGTGTGTGTGTGTGTGTGTGATAACTATGGGCAAAATTATACAGCTTTTTTTTAATATTCATTAAAGATGAAAGTGGAATTG
>NW_019525169.1:349080-399912 GCF_002814215.2 Seriola lalandi dorsalis | reverse complement strand
GATCCTTGCAGCTTTTGTTACTAATCTTCTTTAATTCAATTTGACGTGCGCTTCCTCCTGCAGTCTTTATATCCTCAAATAGAAATATCCGCACATGGGGATCCAGTATCTTCCCTGATTCCACACCAGTCAGTCAAAATCAGAATTATACATTGCTGTTGTTCACTTGACCACTATTCTCCGCTCAGAGATGATTACAGCGCCCGGGCCGCTGATAAATTCACTTAAAAAAAATCCTAGATGTGTTGTGCAGCCAATGCTCTCATGACACTTTCCCTGTCATATAAGTGTCACTTTTAAGCCTGTCTTCTTATACATTCATCAGTTTGATTTGCATTTTACAAGGATGCTTCACCGCTGGTCCATGACCTCCCCAACCTCCTACACTTCCATCACACATATACCCTACACAGGATGGTTTTTTATCAGATATACAAGATATCACCTTTATGTTTAGCTTCCAAACATTCACACAAAGCACTTGCAAAAACCGATATCAAATATATTATATAGCTGTATAGTAAGTATAGTTACAAGCTCTTCAGTTGCAGACCAGTTGTAGTAAACTAGTTTTCCGCTTGCTTGAAATTACTTTATGCTGTTGAAGCCAAATTTCCCATCTGTTCACCTTTTGTTTTCAGCTTTTATCCGTGTGTAATATTTCACTTGCAGTCCAGGAAAAATGCCAGATATTTTCCATTTGGTCCTCAGAAATAGCAGCGCTAATGGTCCAGGGAAGCAAGAGTTTAACCTTTCCGTTTCCAAACAGAATTAATGCAGATTACTCACTCATAAAATAAATGTTACGTTTTTCTTTCTTTTAATGCAAAATACTTATTTCTTTAAAAGCTGTAACGATGGCTTAAAATGGATGAAAGATTTTATGTTACATTTCAAGTTATCTTTGCTTGGCTGTAATGAAATGTCAAGTCACACATTTCACAGGTAATTGCGCCAAATGTCACTTTCTTCACCTACTGAAATGAAATTCAAGGTTCACTTCAAATCCCATGCAGCCACTTTTAGACTTCTGTTAGAATAATACTATTAAATGACTACTGTCTTGTTGCACACACATTATAATCCTGTATTGTGTTGTACATGAGTGCAGAATTATAGCCTGTTACTCGCTCTAGTGGCTGTAGATATGGGAGTCAGATATTACAGTAAATTTACAGTGGTAATAGTCTCAGTGCTTCCTTATGGTGGGGAAGGGAAAAGAGTAAAGGAACAGAATTGTCACTAACGTTGTATTTCTGTCGTAAAGAACTGAAATCTCAACAAACAATGAGAGTAAAAGTGGATAAAGTACACAGGAGAGGTGTCTTTTCTCTATAATATAAGTGTCACCATTTTGCTTTTTTTTTTTTTTTTTTTTTTATCCTTTGCCAGTGGCAGGAAATATGACACATAGTGCAGCCAATATCTGACAACAGTGGCGACTGGATCAGGTGGAAATGGAGCATGCCTTTCAGGCCCCTTTGTACATATATTCTCCTATTCCTAACCAGTCGTCCTGTGCTGGAACAACAGTAGGAATATACATGTGAGCATTCGACACTCTGCCACTTTGAAAGACACAAAATAACATGCAATGAATCTGGGGCTTTTGGGGGCCCCCGGAACAGTTGACCACTTTTCCTAGTTGGTAATCCAGCCTTGTGCATGGGACTGGAAACTGCAAACTACTTGGCAGAGAGACCTCAGAATAATATGGGGATTGATATTCTGCCTCAGGATTATCTGTAATAGGAGATACAAGCAAATAGGGAAATAAATTATTGTCATAGAGAGTGGTTTTCACTTCTTCTACAACTAAGTAAACATATTAATAGTATAATAATACTATGGTTATTTTTTTACACTTATAAAAATGCAAAATTATTTGATGATTTTGTAACACTAATTATCCATAAGTAACAATGTCTTATTATGTAAAATTAATAATCCTTTAACCTTTTAATGTCATGACAGAAAAGTCGATTTGGTTTATCTTGCTGAGCTCTGCCCTTAAAATGAGCAAGTAACAAAAGTGATATATTGACTCTGACAAGTTAAAAGCTACTCCTTCTGGTTGGGTACAGTGACAGAGCAAAGTGAACACTCCCCGCTGGAAACTCCTTGAACTTCTCCCTGTGAACTTCACACACAACAGGGAACGTCCTAAACCGAAAAAAAAAAGAAGCTCTGCACCTATTGAACTCTTTATCCATGTCAGAGTTTTCCTGGCTGAGGAGACTGATTCCCACCTCAGATCATTCAAACCAGTGGAGCAAAGACACATCTACTAGTGCTGAACTCTTTTCTGGGTGAGGAGCATTGCAGTATATTGCCACATTTTGCTGAACTCACAGTAGTAGAACAGAAGTTGTTAAATATTCAGCTGTAGCAAGAAATACACTTTAAATGGTACACTGATAGTACCGAGCCAGCGCAGCTCATCAGTCCAGAGAAACTGATTTTATCTTTTTTCCACTTTGCTGTTCTCTTTTTGTTGCAAATGTGAAGTGCAGGACAAAGGAGCAGTAAACATAGGTAGTAAACTTACAAAACTGACTATTTTGTCTATATGCATTTCACTTCTGTTCTGATTAAAGTCAGAAAACGTATTCATACCACTTTTCAAAAACGTAAAAACACGCACACATAAACACCCAAACAACAGAAATGGATCACCTGAAAATAGCTGTGAATTGAGGTATTTGATATGTAAGTGTAGCAATAAATCACCTTTAGCTTTGAGCTGTGAAAAACAACTGTTAAGTACGCAGGGATGTAGTGAGGTGGAATGATGTTTTGTGTTAGTTTAAAGCCTCACTGCAGAGTCATGGACTATACTTATAATACTATAGGTGCAATCTCTACAAAGTCATTAAGTAGTTGATGCATCTTGTGAAAAAAGTATCAGATACATTTTTGTCAAGCTTAAGCTTACGAGAGGGCCTGACTTTTGCAATAATTTTTATTTGAAAGAATTAGGACTAAAACACCCAAATAGAAATTTATATCAGAATTTGAATTTTTACAGCATATTCGATGCATTATTCAAGAGAGCTTGGATAACTGTGCAAAAAAGGATGCAAACCCAGAAAAGGAGCCTCTATTTTGTTGGAGAAATTTAAAGCATCCTTTGTTTTTATGGCACCAAGGCGAATTCAATTGTGTCAACAGTTGTGCAGTTAAAAGAGAGATATACTGTATGTGTACCATCACCAACAACAAGGTATCAAAATAAATAAATTGTAAAGTAAAAATAAATGGCAGAGGATGGCGTTTGCTCTTTGAGATGATAATCTACTGTTTGACATGAACAGTAAAGAATTCAGCTTTTTCACTCAAAATTCATGTGCAGTTCCACACGCGTGGGCGTCTTGAAGTTTTTATCATCCCATGTTGGTACTTCAGGCCATGACAGAACATGAGCTATTCTGTATGAAATTGTATTTTATCTGATGAAATAGGAGGTTCAATGTCACTCATGGCTGGATGTGATTAACATGAGTCCAACATTGCAGCTGTGAGCCCGCATCAATCAGCTATATGAACCTGAACCACAGGCACGGTTAGATACCTCATAGGTCCATAAGCCTTGACATTTTTGCTTTATCAAGGCAGCATTTATTATTTCATATCTGATCACATACAGCAGCAGTCCTGTATCAGCTGTCATTAGAAGAAATGACTTGTGTTGAGCTGTCTGCGTCCTGCCCAAAACCACACAGACTCACAGCCTCTCTGCCCTGATGGATGCATGTAAATGCCTCAATTACAGCACGTGCTCCATGAATTCGTGCCCTGGTGTCAGCTCATTATTTACACGCACACACACAGGGTTGTCATGGTCAAGGATTCTGCCAATTTCCCCTTATAATTTATACATTGCAGCATTTGAATATCAAAAGGTATGAGCTGTCACACTCCTTTTTAATTCTCAACTTTCTGGAATCATACTCTGACTGACTGTCGTCTCAGTTTAATACTTTGTGAAGACTGTTTAAAGTTGAAAGTCACAGTGAAGAAAATGTTATCTTTGAAATCATTCTGGGTTGTCATTATAAAACCTATCCCTTCCTCCTGTTTAATGACCCCCCCACCCCCCCTTCTTAGTCATTAATCAAGCTATAATTATTATTCAGGTGATTTACTTTGAGGGCTAATGACCAAAAGGAGAAAGGACAGGTTCTTCACTCAAAAAAGACTTTATAATAATGTGATGCATTATTTAGAAAATCTGTCATCTGTCATTTACAACAAGTAAATAAATAATTAGGTAATTAATTGTAAGGGCTGATTTATTGCCGTGGTGGAATATAACTATGTACATTTATACAAGTACTGCACTTAAAGACCCCCTCTGATGAAAGTCAAGTTTTTAACCTTATTTTCATATGCTGTTTTTTATATAATACAATACATATCATGAGCGATTCACACAGCCAGGGATTCGTACATCAGATAACCAATCCCATCAACTTGCGGGGACGTGGGCTGGACAAAACCTTGTCAGGACAGAGAGCCAGAGTTTGCACTAGCACAGCCACTAACACTGTGTCAGCCAGTTGCAAGCTAACACGCTAACAAACAACATAAACAAACTAGAAAATGCCATTTCTGAAGAAATTGTGGGATTGCTGGCTTCTGCATAAACTGAAGCTAAACTGCGTTGCTGGCTTGAAATTTGTAAGAAGAAGCAGTTGAAGTCGTATTAAGAGATAGGGAAAAGGGAAAAGGCATGAAGAATGCAAACTATAGTGAAAAAGTTTAAAATGTGAGTCATATTGTGGAAGCAAATTGATGTACACACAGAGAGAAACTGAGCTGCATTGCCTTGTGCATATACCCTTCACTGTAAATCCCAATTCACTCACTCAATTTAAAAATTTATTGGAAACAGCCTGCACACAAAACTTGTTTACATGTATATCAACTACGGAGGCGGTGGAAACCTCCACATGCTACACGACAACAGCATTCACACTAGAACCAACCTCAACCCAGAGCAGATATGCAAACTGCTGGACCTCTGTGTCAACACCACCTGTTTCCAGCATGACGGGGTTTTACAGACAAAAGCATGGCAGTGACTCCCATTGTGGCAAACCTACATGGAAGAAGTAGAAAGCAGGGCCCTGAATTTTGACACATGGGTCAAAATTAAAACCCAGGAAGTGCACACCTTCACAGAACACATCAACTCAGTGGACAGAAACATCAAGTTCACACAAGAAGATGTCAGAAACAACAGCTTGCCTCTTTCGGACTGTGCTGTACACATTGAAGACGACAGGAGCCTCCAGATTAGAATATACAGGACACCCACCCACATAGACCAGTACCTACTCTGTGACTCTCACAACCCACTGGAACACACTGGAAGCGATAGGAGTTACCCTTGTTTGTGAACTGACCATTGTGAAATCAGCCACAAGATCCAGGAAGAACACCGACTCTGCAGGGGGTGAAGAAAAGAATAAATGCAGCAACAACAGATGTTAGTGACTAGCTGGAGCATTTAACGGCGAAAAAGCCAGATATTTCCCTTAGGAGTTGGTGGAGACCAAAAACAGAGCTAAAAGAGAGTGAATATCGGACTTAAATTCAACAGGTGGCCACAAACATAACACCAAATGAATGATGTGCCATATAACTGCTGGATGTGTAAATACGCAACTGTTTGCTAACAAGTTTGCCTTATTAACTTAATAGGTAATGATATGTTGCATATATTTAAGTAAATGATCTGTATGTTCTTTTCTCGTCTGTTTTACTGCAGATGTGGGGTATGCTTTTAAAAATAAAATCTAGCCTCTGCGGGCTGCAGTTGCTAGCTGGCTTCCTGACATTTTTCTGAGCATGTGGGCAAAGTGGCACTTAAATACTGACAGGTGGCAGCGTTGCAGCAGGACAAGGAACTGGCAAATGGGATGCATAAGCCTCAGGTGTTTCATGGAGGCTGATTTTCTGGCTCACATTCCTCTTATCAAGTTAATTTGTCAACTCTGTGTCGGCCGCTGTGGGTCACACATCACAGAGCACTGCAGGATCTTCCTCCCCACTCTGTGCTGATTGGAGGTGCAGAGTGAAGCATCTCCTACAGTTACACTGTTAAAATTAAACTCCAGCTGTTATGATCACTCTGCAGTGAATCACTGGATTCAGGTTTGAGGGAAATTACCAGGTGTTGCACATCGGCACGGCTCGAGCAGGATTATGAAAGCAGATTGGCTGTATTCAAAATGCGATGAAATTGTTCGTCGCTGTCAATATGTTCTAATTACCAACGTGTTGAAAGGTGCCCGAGTAGGAAAAAAGCGGTTATGGTAATGAATCATCATGACTAGGCAACACAGGTTAACTTTGGTCTCTTTATTTCTCCTGTAGAGCTACATTTCCCATAAAACTGCAATCACACAGACAATCATCAACAGCTTTCTTTCTACTGCTGAATAGAAACATGTCCAGGAACATAAAGTCTGTACTCAACAGAAATTCTTAGAGATTTCATTGGTCATTTTACTTCTTTTTTTTTTTTTGCCTGTATTTGCTGCAGCAGGTAACAATCTGATTTGGCTTTCCTCCCGGTACATTCCCTCTTTTTTATTTATTTATCTTTTAACTTGTGAGATAATGGAATTTTTAACTAAAATTCTCCATTGCAGATTATGTGCTGGTGTGAAACAGTAACTTCCCACTTTCCATTTCTCATCAACAGAGGGGCAAAAATTTGAGGTCAAAGACAATCAGTCTGGTTACAAACAGGAACAGGATTTAATCACAGTTTTGTTTTAATATGTGCAACACTGTGCAACAACAGATTAGTTCAAATCTGTGACAAATGGTTGCACTGGTCGCACCAGCCCCTGGAGCCTCAATGATAAATCTTTCTTATTGAAATCACTTAAAGTGCTGCTTTGCTTTGACCTCAGTTTTGCTCATGAAGGTGAAATGAGTAACAAGAGTTTTTAAGAATTCATAAGCTGTAGTAGAGAGGAGGAAGGAAACATATGAGCTGTGAAGGGAAGCTTTGTTGAAAATCCGCAGCATTTTTCTACTTGTAGAAATGTTTTTTTTTAAGCCATGCAAGGCAAAGCAAGGCTGGTTCAGACTGAAATATCACAACAACTGGATGGACTACCTTTTAATAAAAGTTAGTTTGGTTTGGTTCACACACTCATGTCGCCCCACGCTCCTTTACACCGGTGGACTCACCTTTTTAATTGAGTTGTAAAGTGATGTTTAGTCCTTGATGTCTGGGGCCTATGGTGTTCGTTAAAAGAGCCTCGGCTCTCTGTATATATTATTATACAATACAACGATATATCAGTAGTAATATCAGTAGTACAGCACTAGACTGCTTTTATACCCATCTGCTATGAAAATTATGTGCCTTCACGAAAATAATTTGTTAATTAACTCCCACTTTTATTCATGAATGAAGTCAGCTTTGTGCTGCTGTGTTGGCTGGACTCTTTACAGGCAGATGTTAATAACTCCCCTTGTTGAGCTGAAGTTAATTATGGCCATGAGTCACCATGATTGAGCACATTGCTATTCTGTACTCTTGCACCTTAATGTCATATGTTAAAACTGCAATAAGATTATTAGACTTAATCTTCCTGACCACAAATTGCTTCCCATCCAATGTATTTCTGCATCTTGACACTGTTATTCAAATAAAAAACATTCTACACTATATGTGGCGTGGCTCTGCATGCTGCTGACTGTATTATGATACTATCACTACCACTGCCAATAGGGATCAATACATACGTGATCTTTTCCTTGTTTGATTGGTCCATCATCCCCCATGGAGCTGTCAGGTTTGCCTTTTTTCTCAAGGTTAATTTCATTTGAACTACACCAGCTGCAACTACACTCTTGTACTGGCTTGCTGCTGTCTGTTTTAAGGTCCTGTCTTTATTGATTGCTGTGAAATGAAATTATGCCTCACCGTAAAGTGGGGCTGAGCCCTGTTGGACACAGTTAACGATGCTATTATAGTAGTTCATAATCCCAACCTAAGCTCTTCTCTCCCTTGTTACATGTTAAATCCATCAACTTGTAATTAGTCAGATCTAATGTATTTTATCTTGTTGAAAACACTTGGCACTCTTCAGGCTCTTCATTGTTTCCACCTGTGCAGGCGCATATAGCTTTCCAATTAAATTATGTTATATTAGCAGTGGTTATTTAAAAGCTAAGGATAAGAATGTATGTTGTTGTAAGTTACAGCTGAAATAAACACATGCAAATGCAAACACATACACCTAACCAAGCACTTACCTTTTGGCCATGTTAGCATTGTTGCTGTCAATGTTGGTTGACCCGCCACTTTGATTCAGACTGAAATATCTCAACAACTATTGGATTCTTTGAAATTTGGTAGGGATGTTCATGAATTCAAATTGGATGGATCGCCTTGAAATGTGATCCACACATTCACGTTTTAGTAAGGATGATTTCTTTTAACCTTCAGTCAAAGTTTATGCTCTATTTCGTGTTTACTGCTAATTAACGATCGTTAGCTTTCTACACTCACATGGTAGCCATTACACCAGCTAAACATCAGCATGGTTGCATTCTCATTGTGCGGATGTTAGCCTGCTAATGTTAGCACTCACAGCATCATGGTGCATAACTACAGCCTCACAGAGCTAACTCTAGTTTTAAGGAATAGGTTGACTTTTCCTACAAGAGTCAGATCAGAAGATGTTTCGACATGATTAAACAAACAAGATATAATTAGTAAGCTGAGCCTTAGGGGAGCCGTTGGGCAGATTTTGTTATCTTTGGACTGAACCAGGCTAGCTGTTTCCCCTTGCTTCCAGTCCTCATGCTAAGAAAGATAATGTACGATGCTGGCTGCAGCTTCACATTTACCATCCAGACTAGGAAGCATCTTCTCAATCATCTCAACTCTCAGCAAGAACGCGAACATGTTTCCCAAAACCTAAGCTTAAGTCTAATCTTTAGTTTAAACCCATTTCAAGAATATAGAACCACCAAAACATGCTCACGTTTTCTTGTTATGACATGGTCCATGTTAAAAACAGAGACACATGAACTGGCAAAGTGACCTTATTGAGCAACAGCCATAAAAGCCATTTATTACCCTTTACAACACGCTAACACTGTGAACACACGTACTGGCTCAATTCAAGAGCCAAGTAAACTGGAGACGGTGAAGCAACGCTCTGCCACGACTGGAGTTTCCCCTCATGCTCGAACAACAAAATGCTTTACTTGGAGGTGAAAATAAGGAGTTCTAGTTGAAGGACAAACAACATGTTGCTGCTGGGCTCGGTGTGGCTGCTGTTGACTTTCAGTCTGGTGTTTACCCCTGAGTGTGTCCAGGGCTGTTCAACCCAGGAGTTTACCTGTGCTCAGGGGTTATGTGTGCCTGAGGATTGTGTGTGTGACTTCACTGACAACTGTGGAGATGGGAGCGACGAGGAAAAGTGTGAGTAAAACAGGGAAACATACAGTATGATAATATAAACCCGAATCAGAAAGTGTAAAGAGGTATTGTTAATAACCATTGTAGAAAAAGATTTTAATTAATACTGTATTTTACCTTTCTGTTCAGTTATTCAAAGTAAAAGTAAATCAAACATTATCTAAACATCACTTGCTTCCAAATAATCTAAAAAGATTAGTGATAATTGATTAATTATTTTTAATTGCCTCACACTCAGGGCCACTGCTGGCCCATTTCTGTACCAAAAGCAACGCTGATATAATGGTATACTTAAAAGATGTCCTTAAAGTCCTTAGGAACTTTTTACCTTGGAAGTTACACTGTTCTATATTACAAGCCCTTTTGCACTTTAAACAAATATCCACGTATCCTCAAATGAGCCCCTGAAGCAACACTCGTCTCATAAAACAGTGACTTTCTCTTACATTATTGTTGCCTTTGAAGTTTAAAGCTTATGGGCAGATTGTGCGTATCCCTGTGCATTGCATTTCAAGGCTATTCAAGGCTAGGTTAATAGTGTGGTACTAGTGTGGTAGTTCAAGGATCCAGGAAATCAAGGGTTTTATTGTCTCATAAAAAGCAAAGTATGTGTATGTGTAGTGAAGTGTCACTACCTGTAGTGTAACATAATTGTGATTGGCTCCTTTAGAGAAGAAAGTATCCAAATTAATTAATAAGAGGTTTATGAAAATAATATTTATTTTTAATAAAACTTGTAGTTTTGGAACATTTCAATTAGGGCAATAAAAGACTATGACTCAAAACCAAAAGTGTGATGGGCCCTGATGCAGCGCACCTGCTACACTGTGGACAGTTACGCCATTGGTGGCTACTATTAAGACTAGTGTGAAAAAACAGAAATATGATTGATGAAAATTCAAATATAAAATTAACAAACAATAAATATATGTTAAATATAAAATGTACATATGCCACAATTGCAGATAAACTACAATAAATATATAAAATAAACAAAAATGTGTACAAGCATGAGTGCAGGGCAGTGGAAAGTACACACATACATACATACATACATACATATACATATATTAGGATATACAGGTGTACAGTACATAATAATTTTTTTTTTATCATCCAAATGAATGGTCCAGATTTAATACTTAAGAATCATTATAAAAGTATTTGTAATTGGCAGCATTTTTACACATGAAGTGACTTGTACTAAAAGTTTAAGTAATATGTGCACAATTCTTGAAATATAATACCCAAATACCATGGCAGCCATAACAAAGTAAGTTATAACAAGAGGATTTTGTGGATATATTCAATTGTTTACATATATCTTTAGAAAAAATAAAGCAATATAAATGTAATTTTGATTCCTGTTTGGCATACAGTATTATTACTAATGTTTTATGATCCCTTGCTGCACATTTGGCTATAAAGTCAAATAAGAATCTATATGAAAAACCATTCAGTTTCTGCTGAGCTGACAAATCTTTATTGTCCATGGAAGCCACAGCTGAGTCCCCATGCAAAGAACAATGGTAAAAATGTATTTCAGGATCAAACACAAAAGAGTGAAAGTGAAAGCGACAGTACAATGGAAGTTTTACTGTTTTCTGTTGAAGGTTCCAAATATAAGACGTGTAACTTTGAGGAGGGATTCTGTGACCTGATCCAAAGCTCAGAGACATTATCTGAATGGACCAGAACAACTGAAGTCCCAGGACTCAAACATGACCACACCAACAGCACATCAGGTTAGAGCATCTGACCTTTGCTGTATGGGATGTATACTCCATTTTGAATTCACAAGCTTCACTTTATATTGGTTTAATTATTTTTTCACATGCATACACCCCCACACTTCTCTCTCTCCTTCAGCATATTTCCTGTCTCTGTTATCTGTGGGAGGAAACACAACCACAGCAGACCTGACCAGTCCCGTTTTCCTGCCCAATCAGACTTGCCAGGTAACAAACTACTCTAAATAGGTAACTTTAGCATAATCCAAGACAAATCCATTAACAACATGATATCAACTGACGAGTCAGCTTTCGTTTTCATTCAACAGATGAGTTTTTACTATTATGTTGGGGCAAAACATGGAGATCTTCAGGTCCTGGTTCAGACTCCACCGGGTCAGAGCACAGTGCTGTGGAAGTACTCCACACAAGTACAGATGGAAACGTGGCTGCGGACAGTGGTTCAGTTTTCAAGTAATCACACTTTTCAGGTATGTAACGTTCAGAATTTACCATAATGACATTTTATATTGCTGTTTTATTGATTATATTAGATTAGATTAGATTAGATTAGATTAGATTAGATCGGTCACCCATGCACACCAACAAATCACAAAAGGGACAGTCAGGCAGGTCACAGCTGAAAACATATGACATCATGCCACAACAGTAGTAACATTAACATAAAGATGATGCTTTAGCAATAGCCATTAAATTAAATCTATTCAATACAGTCGGTTGAGTAATAAATAAAAGTAAGTAATGCGCCTGAAAACAGGATCAATAAAACAGGCAATTAATATAAAAATGAATACATTGGCATATAGTAAGTACTGAAAATGTTGTCATTTTGTACAGAATGGTATTGATATAGATGCCGTATTTGCTGATATAGTGGGTATTAACTGTAAAAAATGCCGTAGGCCTATGTTTCCTTGAAACTGATAAAGTCATCACAGCAGGAATGAGCTGCATTTTATGTGCGTTGAGGGGGTACTGACCCAACTGGACCCTTCAAAGGCCATCTGGAGTCCTATAAAACCTGCTGTTTGTGTCCTTCCTATACCCTCAGACAATGTCAGTGTGTCACCCTTCTCCCCTTCTCTGCCTTCACCATCTGTCAGTGAGTGCAGCCAGCTCAGCTTCATAACACAGCTTAACCAGCACAGGGAGTAAAGAGAGGTCAGCTCCCCTGTTAACAGTTACTTCCTCTCCATTAATCCACTTCCCGTTTCAAAGGCAGTTTAGTTAAGAGGGTTTTTATTTACCAGGGTGATTTCGGATGATTTTAACTCCAGCCTGTTGGCTTAATGATCTGCACTTTTTCACCGACTTAAATCCTCCAGTGTTTTCTTTTTCTTTTAAACTTACTTAGAGTTATTTCTTTGGACATCTTTATTAAGATTTGACCATGTTTAATATAATATGCGTGTGTAAACACAGAAAACAGAAAATCCAGTCTTGGAGTATTTTTGTAGAGCTGCTGCCACTGAGAATAATTAAGGGACTCTCTGGATATAAACTCCACCTTTTTTCTGAAGGGAACATCCACTACATCAGATAACCACACCAGCTTGGCTGAAAACTACTCAAAGCTCATTTTTAGTACCAGCTGAAATTAAAATTGTGTTTGAATGCATTTTCACATCACCCATAACGACACAATGCACCATTTATTTAGATTAGTCATAGATGATGGGTTATAAAACTCCAGTTGTGTCGATAAACCTGCTGTTGTGTGGACTTTGATTTTTACCTTGTGGTGTGTTATCTTGTTTTACTAGTTTCTATCTTTTTGATTTCATTCCTATATCTTTGTTTTTATCATTTGTTTTGTGTAAAAGACTTTGTCCTGGAAAACCTTGAAAACAGTTGACCAGTTTTCCAGTCATGAAAACCACATGGAATATAAGAGAAAAAGTAAAATGTGCTTGGAAATTATTTCAACTTTTCCTATTTCCAGGCAAAGTCATGTTCAGGATCACGTTGACTAGTTATGGACGACAGTAGTTTGAATAGGCTACTATCGGTTTTGTTTGGCAATACTGTGAATGCACACACGTAAGTCACTGCTGGCTGCTAACTGTGGTAGTTTTTACTAAGTTTATTGATTAACGTATTCTTCCCAACTTGTAACTGTTGAATAATGCGTTAGCACGTTTGGTTCAGTTGCTCAAGTTGACGCGCTTGCTAGCTTGTTTTACATGTAGCGAAATTATTAAGGTTTGTGATTCAATTCTGGTGGAGCAAAGGTTTCGACTGTGTGCTGGGTCATTGCTGAGAGTTGCATAGTAATAAATAGGAAGCCCGGGTCAATACAATGAATGGGAGCCTAACTGTATGTTTGTCAAACACCGGCTAAAATATTCGCTAACGGCACCTTTTTACTTTGCTAGCATCGTTGTTAGCATCACTACAAACCCAGTGCTGCGTTGTTCAGGTAAAGCAAACCATAATATGGCATGAAATGTTTAACTTTTGTAGGTTTCTCACAGTGGGTGTGATTAAACTGGTTAAAGACTTCCCTTCCTATTACCAGTAAAGGGCTAGCTCATCATTGAAAATTTACAGGAACCCTGCTTTGTAAAATTTGTTCTAAAAACTGTTATAGAAAAAAACTTCTTAATTTTGCTATAGACAAATAGACTGTGTAGAAAAATAATAAAAGGGTGAATGATATCTTGAAGGTTTTCTGTGTGTCCAGCAGGTGGTTGTTCGAGGAGAACTTTCATCTGACAGCGAGGCCTCTGAGGTCCTGGCCATCGACGACCTATCCTTCAGTCCTGGCTGTCTGGCTGTGCCTGGTAGTGCTACCATTAATAACATCACTCTCCACAGAGGGACAAGTTCAGACCTTGACATTTTGAAATATCGCCACACATAAACAGACCGCCACAAACTTGTTTTGAATACTGATAACAGAGGGAAGACACTAAAGCACCCAGGATGGGATCCACAACAGAATAACTGAATCATTAAAATAGTGCTTACTAAACATTTCCCTACACTGAATACAGAGCAGTTTTGCCTGCTATAGCGCCCTGCCTGCAGCTCAGTGATGAATATCATACAGTTGAGCATCTTGGCTGGGAGTGTTTGATAAAGCACTGTCCACTTTGCGTTTTGGACAGAATTTTAACATGTTGCCTCGGTGATATACAGGTTTTTAGCTGCAAGCACAAACTGCCACATCTTTACAACTGCTACTATTCACCCACTACAGGATCACATTCCTGCTCTCTGCCTGTAAAACAAACAGATAATGAGCCGTATTTATTAATTGTCTCATTTAGGGTACAGTATGTGGCCTTCAGCTTTTTTAGGTCTCTTTCCTCGATGAAGCATCAAGGCTACTCTGACTGTAGAGTGGAGCCAGAACTATGTCACTGATTTGAGTAATATGTGAATGGTTGGAGCCAAAGCACCACAGTTTTTTACTTGCTAAATGATGAGCTTGAGCTTTAAATTTTTACTGAATATATACATTTTTAAAATCAAATAATTCCTGCTTCCATATCCATTCATTAACGACCATTGAAGGCCTTCAAGGAAGCTATCTAACCATGAGGTCAGAATTTGTGGTATTGAGTGAAATGTCTCTAAAACTAATGGATGAATGTTCCCTTCAGGATGAATGCCCCTCAGCAGTTCTCCTCTGCTCTATTGAGTATTATAGCATCTTTCAGCTCATTGTTTTGGAATTGTGGCTCACAGCCTTGGTTCATTTCCACCACTGTCATCAGCTCTCAGAAGCTCTGACAAATCCTCTGTATGCTAACTGCACAGCACCAAAAGTACAGACAGCAGTTATGTAGCTGATGAGTACGGTTTAGCATTCAACAGCTAAAGCACCACATATTTCCCTCAGGAGTTGGTGGAGACCAAAACAGAGCTCAGAGGAGAGATAATGCTGGACTGGTTATATTGGATTGCTAGGGTTTCTCTGTGTCTGCTGGATGTATAAAAAGGCAACTGTTTGTAACATGTTTACCATATCAACATTATTTTTTTGATTATAGAGAATTTTACAGCTCCTAATGGGGGTGTAAAATAGGTTAAACGAGAGTGAAGAATATTGTGGCAGACTTCAGAGTCTATTGGACTGTCTCCAGGCTTCGTTTACCATGTCTGAGTGGATAAGACAGGTCAGTGTCACCTTGGCACTTGGTCCCTTAGCTTCCATCTATCTTTTGCTCTCAAGAAGAAATGTTTCTGGGCTGTTAGCAATCTGGCCTGGTTAACCATATCAGAAACTTAATAAAAGCTCAGGGGCAAGGGCTAGTTAAAGCTCCCTCAGAGTCTTCTCACCTGCAGCTCCATAAGACTACATAATCTATTATTGTCAAAGCACCTGTCCCGAAGATATGTACCAATGGGTTTCACATTAAAATACCACTGACAGTTTACAACACAGGTAAGGTTTAATATGCATGGCACATCAGTGCATCCTGGCCCGTATCTGTGCAAGAAGACATGGATATTGTTTTGATATGTGGCCCACATATAATATTGCTAACTACATGCCATTATGGCCACTTAAAGAGGATTCTTTATGTCCCATGTCCTTTATAATTCACCGTATCTCGCACAGAGCCGGTGAATTTGTTGCACTCTATTACAGGGTTCATGGCATCAATGAATTTAGATTAAGTGCGCTGTCACAAATAATGGCAATATAACCGTTAAGTTCTGGCCTATGAATAAATGGATGCAGGATAAGTATAAGACAGAAACATGTTATTGTAAATTGTATTTCCAGCCAAAGTTTGACACCTGTTTTACACCCTGTCCTCATTAAATCACACTCCTCGCAAGTGTGAGTTGCTCCAAGGGTGTTTCCATGTCTGTACATGTTTTGGGGAAAAAGCAGGCTACTGTATAATTTATTATGGCTGTTCTTTGACATGCCTAACTCACATTCCCAGATGCTGTTGCCTGGCTAGGTCTTTTCTGACTCCTGAGAATCTCTGGTCTACCTTTATTATTTTGTCAGATATTTGTTCTTGATGAGTGAGTTAGGGAGATACTATTCAGAGGTGTACAGAGGCATAAGACCAGCTACGTGGTGAACATAGTATCTAGCTGCTAGAACTAAAAGAAGAGTGAATATTAGATTCCCGCTGACCAGGTAGATAGAAACAGAACTCCATCCAACCAACTATTTATGAGTATACTCTCCATGATGACTTCATAAGGTGATATATGTTGACATTGTGTTGGCAGCCTGATCCACTGCGGTGGGGCAACTTTTTTATTAGTACATGGAGTTTGGTGACCTGTATTTGGCTCAGTTCATGTTCAACCTGTCGCCACAGCCATATTAAGTGAAATACCTCTTATCAGTTGTGTTTATTGCTTTTCCTTTCTTTTCTTTTTTTTTTTGAAAGACTTTTTCTTTAAAAGAAAAAAAAATAGTTTCTACTGAAATCTCAAACTATTTAAAGACTTTAAAATAGCCAGACAAAAGCCATTCAAAAATTGGACAGTAATTCATTTATGATTCCACTACTTCTCATAAGCAAAATGAAATTAAGTTAATTTGAGAGATGGAGTCCTAGATGTACTATTGATCAAAATATGTGAACATCATTCATTACTTCACAATTGAATCTAATCTTCCTTAACAACGCTTATATACTTACTCTTCTCTGGATGCAGCTAAACTCATCCATATTAATCCACTGTGATCTCCTATGAGTGCTTTCTATTGATGAAATCACATGATAGGAGTCAGTGATAACAACTGTAACTCTTTGTATCTGTTGGGTCTACATTTGATTTAATAGCTGTCAGTTATCAAAGTGCCTCTTGCAATTGAATACTGTAATTACATCAAAATGTTGGTTGTATTAATCTCTCATGTCTGATTCATGTGGCAGAGAGCACTGCACCCCCTCCTCCTGTCTGCCCTCCCTCGTGGTTTGCCTGTGGTGGTGTTGGAGATTGTATCGAGGAAAGCAAAGTGTGTGACTTCACCCCAGATTGTCCCCATGGAGAGGACGAAGCCAGCTGCCGTAAGAACCTTGTTGCCAAGTAACACATTCAAATAATCCACATCCCATTTGTACATTTGACTGAGCGCAGGGTGGTGGATTTGTACTCATCTGCCAGGATGACGACAGTGGTTGAGGGCACACTCAAAGATCGGGTGTTTCCAGTTTTGCAGTTTTCGTTTACTAGTATGAACCACAGTTGCACGAAAAATTCGTTTTTTTTTTGTTTTTTGTTTTATGTCAGTTTGGCATTGTGGACAGGTCCAAATACTACAATGCCTATGAGCCTCGGCTGCCATTGCAGGTCAGAGGTGCACATTAGGGTGGGAATTCATTCAAAATGCTTTTTTACTGAATATGTGAACAAAACAGGTGCTATTGCTGCTCAAATTAATCCAGAACTGAAACAACACAGCTTCCGCCTGCTGTTAGCAGTGAATGTAATAATGTTTTAAGCATTGTGATTCGATGTCTCTTTCTGAAATGCACCTTGGGAGTTGCAGTTAATCTCTTTCTCGAAGCTTTTATGTACAGGCTCGTACCTTTTTAATCAAAGAACCAAATATTTTCTACAGCAGTTCTTCATCTTTTGCACTGATCATTCAACCAGGATAGTTTCCTGGTCAGCTGTTTACCATTTAACATGGTCTAAAAATCAATAGGAGTTTTTGAATGCATCACACGATCTTCTTCAGCAGTTTGACTTTACCCAGTTGTCTTGGAATTGCAGATCTTCAAACGTCTTGCACTTTAATGACCTCTCACCCATGTTGGCTTAAAAGTTGAAATTGAAAATCTATTGTTGACCATAGAAACACAAGTTGACACAACAATTTTACCACAAGGTCCATTAGTAATAATAATGATCAGAAACAATAATCATTATTGTCAGAAACATATTCCATGGCAACTGGGCAAACTCCATCTGCTGAGGAAAATCATGTGATGTGAGTAAAAGCTCCAGAACAACTGCTTTTGGATCTTATAGAGAGATTGTTGTTCCAAGGTCATAAATGAGCTATATAAACTTTATATAGATAATTTCCTATATCTCTCTACCCATTCAGCCGCTCAGTGTGACTTTGAGGATGGTTCTTGTGGCTGGTACGAGCTCACCCTTGGCGATGGCTTTGACTGGGTCAGGGGCTCATCTGTGGAGGTGCCTCCAGACTACAACAACTACCCCCCACCTTTGGACCACTCTACAAACAGCTCTGAAGGTAAAGAAACAATCACGCCAAACATGTGCAGTAACAATGCCAAAATTTGCCATATGCAGTTGCTGTTATCAGAAAATGTGATGAGCTGATAAGATGAATTGTGTCCAGGATGCTAGGTCAGAAATAACTGGCAAACGATAATATTATCTACAGATTAAATCAATGTTTTGTGGAAGGAAAGAAAATCCCTTTTTTGCGTGTTTTTAAGAGATAAGCACTTCATGGGGAAATGTGCTTTCTCAGCCATCTGAATAATGGAAAGGAAATTGACATATGCTGTACTGATTCTGCATATTAATGCGACATCATTCACTGAACGCTACACTGTACTCAATCTGAAACACTATTAGTCTTCCCTAGGTTTATGTGCCACAACATGTTACTGTATATTATGCCTCATTAGATCGTTATACATTTCTCTACATCAGTCCTCCAGTATAGATTTTAACTCTTTGCGGCACGGGGAATCTTGTTGCAGGCTGACTCAATCCATGCAGTTTTTTTTTTTTAGCCGCACCATCTGTTTTTGTTATGTAATGAGCATGTACATGTAATGTTGTGTTGTATGAGTACGCTGTGAGAAGATGCTCTGTTAGTTTCAGACCCGGAGACTAGCCAGGCAGTAAAAGGAAGTAGAAATGAAGTCTCAGTTATATTCTGGGAGCATCTTGATGTGCTTCAAGCTCTGTGAAATGACACATATCCTGGTGGGAGCACCTGTTTCAAGATTTAGAAAATATTACTGTCACCATCGAGAGGTGTCTTTGTATTTGGTGGTGTTCAAACAGTATTTAGGTGCCTAGTATCAGCCAATATTCAAACTCAGTCACACCACCACCTCATACTGTGCAGTTCTGTGAGTGAGTTCTGCAATGCCATCCCACAAAGCCAAAATACACTAACTGTCACTGTACTGCTGTAACTTGAATTTCTCTCTAATCAATATTCTTATCTACTGATTACAGAATACAAAGTTTAGTTAAGACAAGGAACAACATTTTGCATCTGTTTTACCATTAAACATCCCATAGAAATTAGTGAAGTGTCTGCGTTATGGCATTTTGACATGACATCTTAATCAGGTGATTTGAAAAAAGAAGGTCTATAGATTCAACTGATTCAACACTGCGGGAATCCCAGGTCAACCCTGTTACATCAATATGTACATTTCAAATTATGTACAATATTAATCTCAAAGATATCTGAGGTGTAATCAAATGCTTAATTCCCTGAAGGAAAGATCTTCTGAATATAGTGATGTAGAAAGTAAATATAATAAATACAGTAGGCTACATCTTAATTAGACAATTGGGATTTCTTTTAATAATCAGCATAAAATTTAAAGGCATTACAGCATTGTGTACAGTTTGCCAGCCTGAACACATTAAACCCTCATTCTGAACTTTGTTTATAGGGAGGTGCATCTTGTTGTTGGCAGGAATGTGGTTTGATGCAATGTGTGAGATGAAATGGCCCTCTGCACTTTACTGCTGCAACAAGCTGCTATTTTGCATATTTGCAGCCCAGCTGTTAAAAATAAAGCCTTGCCATTGTCCTCTGACCCGTGTCATCAACAAGACCAAGTTACCATGGTGACTGCAGGTGACTTGATATGTTTTGTTTATCCCACAGTTCTGTTCTTGTTGAGCACAAAAATCCCACAGGGATAGGTATGTCTAAGTAGATGAATTTGACCCATCTGGCAACAACAACACTGTGCAAAGGGGCTTAGATGAATAGTAAATGAACCTCTCGACTTCTGCTTCCGTAACAGTTTTCATGTTTTTAAAGGTGACTCGCTGGCTCTCTAGCGGAAAAATTAGGAGATGTGCCTAATGAAGTAGATACTGATGGTGTTTGAATATTAATTGCTGTCTCATTCACTGCAGGCCACTTCATGTTTATATTGAAGAACAGCAGCAGTCTATATCCAAGAGCTGTTCTCCGAGGACCCTGGTTCCAACAATCGGCCTCTGGGTGTACCATGACCTTCTGGTGAGAGTCACACTGCAGCATGGCCGCCTCCATCATTTTTCTTGCTGGTCTACAAAGTTGTTCAACATGACTTTTCATCATAACCTGAATTATTCTATCTGTAGATCCACCTGCAATTTTAACCCATTTCCATTTGCTGTCTCTCTACTTTGGTGTTTTTCCTTGATCTTTCTCCCTTTTTGTCCAAACATTATTTCACCTATCTCAGCTCTGTTCTCTCAGCATCTCTTATTTCACACCCTCGCACAATGAGAAGATTTGCATCTGATTCTGTCGTGTTTTGACAGTTTAATGGTCCCTAAAAATTTATGTCAAGTGACAGATGATATTTTTCCCTTTGCTTGATTGGAGGGGTACTCCTGGCAGCAAAGTGCCAGAGGTTTATAAATTTCATTTTTTTACACAGAGTAAGCAAAAGCCCTCATGTATTATGTTCAACAAGCATATGCATTATCACAAGAGCAATCTGTGATTTACAGTATCTCGTATAGGAATGATTTCACACTTATAATACCACAGAATGCACACATTGCTATGCTGGAATGTTGTTGTCAGTACAATATTTTGCTTCCATCTCTCCCTCATCTCCTTCAGGCATTATAACTCAGGTATATCCGTGGGGGCTGCTGACATGTACCTTCGAATCAATGGAACCCACAACAACACGGTCATATGGAGAGCCTTGTACGACCAGGGAACTCGCTGGAACCAGGTCACGGTTCAGCTGGGGCGTATCACCCAGCCCTTCCAGATCGCTCTGGCTAAGATCAGCCTTGGCGTGTTCGATGGGATCTCCGCCTTGGATGATGTCACCTTCAACAACTGTTCGATGCCCCTAGCAGTGGCAGAGTGTCCCCCGCACACCCATTTCCACTGCGTGCGCACCAAAGCATGTGTGGAGCACCTGCAGCTGTGTGACCTTGTTGATGACTGTGGGGATGGATCAGATGAGGAGGGATGTTGTGAGTTCCAACAGTTGCTTATGGTTACAAGAAATAAGTACTCTGATACTATAACATAAGGTCCTGCATCCAAAATCCTGATATAAATGAACAGAATTATTAGCTTTAGAATACCCTTAAAGAAATTCATTTTTTTGTCATGTCACACAGCTCCAGAGCTGCAGTGTAACTTTGAGCACGGGCTGTGCAGCTGGAAACAGGAGCAGAGTGGAGGAGATGCGTTTGACTGGACCCGCATACAAGGGGCCACTCCTTCCTTTAACACAGGGCCCTGGAAAGACCACACACTGGGCACTAGGTACGGCCACTATCTCTACATCGAGTCATCGGCCCCCCAGGAGTTCAAGGACACGGCGGTGTTACTGAGCCGAGCCTTCCAACCCACCCACCAGCGTGGCAATGACCCCTCCAAGTCCCGCCACCATTGTGTTTTCCGCTTTAATTATCACATGTTCGGGTCACATGTGTTCTGCCTGGCAGTGTATCTGAGGACCACCTCCGCAGGCCGGGGTCATATGCTCTGGGTACGATATGGAGACCAAGGAAACTTATGGCACAGGAAGACTCTCTACCTCACCAGCGCTCGGCCTTTCCAGGTAACTAATCAACAATATAATGCTCCAGAAATTGATGCAAAATGGTTTGTTTATGCTTCTGCCTTATAGAACCGGACTCACTGAGTACATTTACTTCCACATTGTATTCTGTTTAGAGTCTTATTCTGGTTTTGATCATATTTGGGATCTGGTGTTTACATAGATTCAGTCAGGACTGACTGAGTTACGTAACAGTTGAGAATCTGACTGCCTGAGCTTTTCCATCTAATCGTCAGTTATGGAAAATAAGATGAAGAATAACATTTGTTCTCTGCAATACCATTAGCATGTAGGTCATTATTATGTTGTTAATCATTATAATTTTTTCTTTACTGACTAACTACAACTTAACTTACACTTATAACAGATGGATAGGGTGTTTACATGGTATAGTGTGCTGTTTTTTATCAAAGGAATCAAGCTTGCATTAACAGGTTTCTCATAACCAAAGACTGAAAGTACCCAGGTTTCTTAAAGCTGAATGTGATGTTTAAGTGTGTAAATAATAACCAGGATACTCCAAAAAGTCATTTCACGTCCCCTTATAACATATAAAGTACATTATAGGATTATTATCAATTATATTTATTTAAATTTTAAAGTAGTATTTGGTATTAATCATCATTATATCATCATATTTTAAACCCTGGACATATTTTAGAACTGCTAGAAACTTAGTTGTCAAATTAATGTAGTTGATTGAAATATTTCTTCTGACATGCAGTGGAGTAGAAGTATGTAAGTATTATGAGAAGAAGTTCTATAAGTACAGAACATGAGAAAACATTCGTGGTTTCTTTGCACCAATGGTTAAGAGGTTATTCTTAGTTTAAACACTATATTATCTTGTAGCAATATCACATCCCTCTCTGAATCATTTGCATTCAGTCCCCTTGAGTAATCAAAGACAGACGTGCAGAAATGAGCTTCAGGTAAACACAGTTCCCTGGCAGGCAACAATGAAACGCTAGTGAAGCATAGAGTGTGTATTTAAGAGTGTACTCCAGCATTGCAAGATGAAGCTCTATTTAATAGCTTCACTGCTCGACATCGATCCCTCAAGATGGATGTTCTGTTGTCATTACTCATGAGTGAGTTTAATTTGACAGGCAGTTAAAGACTTTTCCTCCATTATGCCATTGAAAACAGGAGCTCTGTTTGTCAAGTTAATTGACTTCAGAAAGGGTAAAAGTGAAAAAAAACAGAGACACTGATGAATTAAAATAAGACTCGGCCTGATCCATTTGCTCACACAGTGGGCATATCGCCACAAAATGACAAAGCATAATGATTTGACATCAAGATAGCAAATTGTACCAACGTACTTCCTCTGAATTTGCACTGAGATTTAATGTGACCAATGTAACCACAACTAATTCATATCTTCCACGTGAAAACAACACTGTCTGAGCATAGAGCGCCTAAAGAATTTAAACACGCAAAAAGCAACAGTAAGCTACAGAGCAGTAAAGTTAATTAAATACTTTCCAAGGCAGCAATTGGAAATGGCTGATTATTGGTAAAATATTTCAAACCGTGTTTGCAGAACACTGCTGCTTGAATCATGCTAATGTGAAATTCTGAAAACCTACAGTAAATACTCACACAGTGCCTTTTCCAGATAATTAACATTTAACAGCCTTGCTTTGTTTATTAGATATGCTTAATTTGGCAGTGCACGTTCACTAGACTGATTATCATCAGAAAACATGTTCTTACTTTTGAGGTTCATGCTGTTTTCCTTCAAAGCTAATATCAGACTCTCATCGTACCATATTTCCAAATAATGTTCTGCTCCTTGGCAATGACGCAAAGCAATCAAGCCAGGTGACTGCTGACACAACTTATCTGCCCCAATAATCTTTAAGCTAATGATTTGTTACATGGGGAAACTGATAAACCTTATGTTCAGGAAATGTAGCAAAGTCTACTGGTAAGAAAGTAAGTAAGGAAATCCATGCAAACACTTTGGCGATTTGTAGATAATAGGTCATTTTCACAAAGATGTAATTAGTACCAATACTGGTTACACCTGTGCTTTTCCTATAACTACAAATCAAAATGTCTTCTAAAGGTTAATTAGGTACAGTTATGTGGTATTCTGGCAATATATGAGGTTTTCAAGTATTAACTGTAAATATGTTTTCACATAGGAGAGGATAAAAGCATGTATCCTGGCTTTGAGAAACCTTAAGGCTGGATGAAGTACATTAGAAAAAGAAACTGAGATAAATGTAAATATGCTGGTAACTAAACCAACTGACAAAGCCAATGTTAGCTTGAAAATGTATGACTCATTTAGACTGAAGAGTAACAGAAGTAACAGCTAGCTAATATGTAATATTGTTGTGTCTTTCTTGATTGATTTCTGGCTGCATTGGTAAAACATGAAAACAGGCTGGCAGACACACAGCTCTGGCTTTATGAAGTTGTAAGGGCTAATATGTTAGCAGTGCGTATACAGTTGCCTTATACACCTGAGCTGCAGCAACATTAGCATTCATTTTGGGCTTTTTTTTTTTTGGCCGCCCAACAAGTGTAAGTGTAAGTAATATCCACTCTACTCTTTCCTGCTCTGGTATCCACCAGCTCCTGACAAAATATCTGGGCCTTATGGTTGCCAAACAAACTTTTTCACCAACTAGCTAACGGTTAACAGCTACCTTAGCTTGCTTATAACATCATATGACCCATTTAGATTGAAGAGTATGTCTAAGTTATATTTGTTTCATAACCAATTTATACATTAGTAAGGTAAAAGTGAAGACATTTCTTAATTTGTTATTGTACAACTTGATTAAGTTTCTAAATCACTTGTTTCAAAAAAAGCTAGTGTTAACTACAATGAACTTAGGAAGCACACAAAAGAGATGGATTTACAAATTATTCACCTTCCTTGTTGCCAGATTTTTATTGAAGGAACAGTAGGAGATGATTTCAATGGGGACATTGCCATTGATGACCTTTCCTTCCTGAACTGCGTCCCGTATGAAGGTAAATGAGTACGCCATAACACAAGAGATGGACTCAAACAGTTGAGGTTTGTCTTTCCATCTCCACTGTTGATTTGTGTTTTCTACTGTGCCCTCTTTTAGGAGAGCTCCCCCCGCTGAATACCACACCCCCTGCAGTGACCACTCCAGCCCCCACACTCCAGCCTAACAACTGCCCTGATGGAGAGTTTGCATGTAGGGCACATGGGGAGTGTGTTCCCCAGAGCAAAGAGTGTGACTTCAGACCTGATTGCTCTGATGGCTCTGATGAAATAAACTGCGGTAAAATGTCTTTTCTTCTCTCAGAATTTCTGCATAATCACACACCACTTGCATATTTTTTTCACAGTGTTTCTGTGGTCTTTCTTTTTTCTTTTTCCAATTTCCCTCACATTCCCCTGCATTTTTTTCCTCTGTCATCTTTCCCTTATTTATTATTACTATTATTTTACCTCTATCTTTCTCCAGTGAAGGAACTGTGTGATTTTGAAGGCGGTGACACATGTGGTTGGAGGATTGTCAACCCGTCTTTGGTCCCAAAACATGCATTTCGCTGGTCACCTGATCAAGGGGAAAGCATTCATGATGGAGAGCAGTACCATCGTCCTATTAATGATCACACCCTGTGAGTACCAACAAAATTGACTATGGTGGTCGTTGAATCAGTTAGATGATAGAGAAAAAATAAAGTTGCACCTACAGTCAATTTTCAAGCAAAAATGCCAAATATTTGCTGATTCAGGCTTCTCAAATCATGAATGATAATAAAAATCTTAAAACATTGCAAGTATCTCTCTGTACCTAAAATGATCACAAATGTAGAAAAGCTAAATAACAAGTAATGAGAAAGGGTAGAAAGTAAAAACTTCAAATTAATCATTTGCGTGTTCTGTGTTTTACATATTATCTTTTCTTTGTACTTAACTAAAAGCAAAGACATGAGAAAAAATGGACTGTGAGGCTGAGTGAGCATGGCCCATTTATAGTGGATAGACAGTGACCTGATTGTCCTTATCTATGTTTTATTGACTGGACGGTGAGAGCAGAAAATGGCAGTGCACTTTGACCACTACATTTCAGTAATTTCTTCTCTCAGCCAGAATTGGCGACACTATCTTATTTCATAACCTCTCTGTCTGGCTGCGCCTCCTTCTTCCTCACTCCTACAGCAACTGTGACTGACTCCCAATCGATAAGGCATGAGTGAAATGGAGAGGCGAAACTGTGTCTTATTTAACCCAAGCAGAGCCATTCCTCTTATGGAAATTTAATAAAGTGAGGCAAAGGGGGATGGGGCTGATATAAACATGGTGCTGAGAGAGTGAGGATGATGAGGCCAGTAGAGGCGATTATAGCACTATTCATCTTACTGCTGTTGGTGGACCATTTTGTGATCGACACTTATATAACTTGATGACTTATAGAAGCAATCAAAAATGTTATGTAAACTGTGGTCATGGACTGCACATAAGATAAACAAACAAAGACAATCTTCACAATTTAAAAGGTGAAACTACAGAATGGTTGCTTTAAAAATGACTTAAATGTCCGATTGGTTATCAAAATTATTAACAATTTTTAATTGATTAATCAGCTAACTGTTTCAGCTCCAGTTGTCTTTACTGAAAGAACATGCGTCTGTATGGTAGCAAGTGCATTGAAAATAGGATGAAGATAGTCTTAGGGGACAAACAAGTGACAATTTCACAATGCAAGATATAACAGGATTTGTTCAATGTAAAAAAAAGAAAAAAGAAAAAGAATTTCAAAAAGTGCGTTCCAGAAAAAAACTGGAAGCTTAACCTGAAAAATACACATCAGTTGTCAAAGTAGGAAAAGGTGGCACACTCTCAAAGAGTTGAGCGTCTGTGCATTGTCATGTTTTATTAAAATGTCCTTGTTGATATGGGGCCTTTCTCAGAGCCGCAGGAGTGTTCACATGGTTGCATATACATATACGAGCCAATCAAGCTAATGTCCTGATTTTACACATTTGTACAATGAACATGATTAACTCCTGGACTCACAATTTGAGGACATAATTGTGATATTGTTCTGTATTTCCTGTCATTCCTGTGATAGAGGCAGCCCTGAGGGTTGGTATATGTATGCAGACAGTTCAAATGGCGGCTACGGACAAACCACTGACCTCCTGACACCTGTCATCTCCTCCACTGGGCCACAGTGCACCCTTGTCTTCTGGTACCACATGAGCGGATTCACTGTCGGATCACTTAAGGTGAGGAGAACAGACACACTCCGCAGGGAATAGTACTTGTTTCTGTGTACAGGGTCTCATCAGAATTGAGTCACAGAAATATTCTTATCTATTGCTCTTACAATATCTGCAGGTGCTGCTGAAGCACAGAAACATCACTCATGAGGTTTGGTCTCAGTCTGGTAACCAAGGAAACAAATGGAGACGAGGAGAAGTGTTTTTGGGGTTATCAAACAACTTCCAGGTCTGTAAATTATTGCTTAGAAATACTTTCAGATGTTTTGTATGGACATTCAGAGCACTGAAATACGTTTACACAAAATTTTGCGCAAATATTGCCACACATATTTCATCAAATGTCTTTGTTTTGCTCCATCAGGTAATATTAGACACTGGTGAGACTTTACATGTCCAGTCTATAACATACCTTTTCTATTTAGTAATTTCTTCTCTCAGACAGAATTTGAGAGAGAGAGTGTCCAAATAACTTTCCTGTGACTCCCATGATTATCAATGAGCCAAATGGATATTTTTATTGGCAAAAGTATTACCAGAAGTATCTTTTTTTTTTCTGATTTTTGTAGGCGATAACATGATATTCACACACACACACACAGTAGGCCTATACAATAGACAAATAATGTATAAAGCTTTCGTTCTAAATCAAACCATAGACTTATATGTCCTTTACCACAGATTGTTTATGTCTTTATTTATCTCTTAATATGTCCATAATTTGCTTTGCTCTGTTATGATTTTAGTGGAGGGCAAAATGTGCTTGCCATATATTATGACCAGAAATGTCTGACAATCACATATATAAAAAAAACAAACTTTGTCATAAAATGTCAAATAACTTGTGTTTTAAGTTACTCAGGATGTATTCATCAAGAAGCAAAAAAAAGTTGCTGCTTTTAATTGGCAGAAAAATCACCGGAAATATATGACTATTAAAATAAAAAAGGAGGGGTAGCTCGATAAACAATAAATTGTCATTACTGAGGCAGAGAATTAGTATAAATGGCCACATTAGTCATATGTTTCACAGGCTAAGTAGCAGACCAGCTTTTGTCATGATGTGTACTCCATAGTGGCTGTCATTATTATCATCATTATTATAATAATACACATCTGATTCAGATTATTGACATTCAGACTCACTGAAGGACAGATTCAAAAATGACTGTGCGCATCAGTGTAATTGACCTAATTTCAGTCACGGCAGGTTAAATTGGACAGGCTTGGCAGACTTGATGATCAATGATGAATTGATTGAGTCTAATTCATTCTAATGAGTCTTATTTTATGTGTGGCAGTAATCAGAGTTGCAATCCCTTCATGGTGTTTGTCTATTGAGGTTATTCACTGTCATTATGACCACACAGACAGAGACCCTGGGTCAGTCGTGGTGGCTTGATTGCAAGGGAGAATTATTTGCTTTGACTAAATACCTCGGCCTTTGCACATTTTCACATTAACCTTTCTACAGACAGAGTCAGATCTGCACTGATGGTACATCAGCAGCTGAAGGGCCTTTTCACACTGAACCTCTAAGAGTCTTTTTTAGACTCCAAGTGCTCTTTTCCTCTTCTGTCTGAGCTCTTCATCAACTGTCTGCCCTAAGACACAGCATTCTGTCTCATTAGCAAAAACATGTCTGATAGTATTAGACATCAACCCTGGAGTCTGTGATTAAGTTTACATGACAGACAGGACCGAGAGTTGATCCGAGGTTTGTTGTCCTCTGTTAGGTGGTGTTCAGGGCTAAGCGAGGGATCAGCTACATGGGTGATGTGGTGATAGACGATGTCAGCTTCCTGGACTGCTCCCCTCCACTGCCTTCAGATCAGCCCTGTACACCTGAGCAGTACGCCTGTGCCAATAGCCACTGCATCCCTCAAGACAACCTGTGTGACTTCATTGACCACTGTGGGGACAACTCTGACGAAGACCCCTACATCTGCAGTGAGGCCTCCTCTAATGTCTGACTGATGATAGCCGCAGAAAGATTAATTTGCAGATAACTGGAAAGCTTGAATTGATTAATTTTTTTATTGCTGTCTTTCAGAGGGCTTTAGTGGACGCTGCAGTTTTGAGTTTGACCTCTGTTCCTGGCGCCAGTGCCGACAGGATGACTTTGACTGGCTAATCAAAGCAGGCAGCACTCCGACAGTTGGCACCGGGCCGTCAAGTGACCACACCCTAAGAGACCCCTCAGGGCACTACCTCTACCTTGAGAGCTCTTTCCCACATTCATTTGGAGACATCGCCCGTATATCAGGACCTGTGCTGAGCCGCAGGAGCTCTCAGTGCAAGGTGAGATCAAGGTCAAAGGGCAAAAGGCAGAGGGCAGGGGTCAGAGTGCAAATGCAGATACTGAATGACAGATTAGGGAGCAATGGTTTGATCAGTTTGAGGCTCAATGTAAATAGGAATTCACTTCCTAAATACTGCTTAAGTTTTCATTTTTAACCCATTCATCAAATTGGTAAATAACTTACTTTAATAAAATCACATTTTGAATATAACTGATTTAAGACCATGTTCAGTTGTTTACTGACTATTTAGTTTAGTAAGAAGATCTCCCTGTGAACAAAGGTCATTTTCATGCGAGCTTCTGCACACAAGATTTAAATAAATAGATTTTACCAAATTAAATTACAATGCAGAAAACTACAACAATCCTGATGTGAATGTTGAAATGTATTTGGTGTATGTCACTTGAAGGCATTTTTTTCTGTTACGAAATAACAAAACTTAACACTAATGAGCTTGAAATTTCTGTCCTGCTTACTGGAGATAAATGCTTCCTTGAGGAAAAGTACACAATGAGCTGAATTCATCATTTACAGTAACTTCTTGGGTATTACATGCATTTGCTTTCTTGCTCAGAGTTAGATGAGAGGACTGATCCCACTTTCATATCTACCCATTATATAAAGCTATAGCCAGCAGCTGGTTATCTTAATTTAGCATAAAGACTGGAAGCAAGGGGAAGCAGCTAGCCTGGCTCTGTGAAAAGGAAAAAATCTGCCTAGCAGCACCTATAATGTTACCAATTAACATCATATGTTTTCTTTGTTTAATCTGCACAAAAACCGAAGTGTAAAAATGAGAGGTTGTGGTTTTACAGGGACTTCCGTGCTAGACTGTTAAACAAAGATTTAGAGATCTGATGTTTCTAAGTGTTTCCAATATTCATGCTAAGTTAAGATAACCACCTGCTGGCCTTAGCATGATATTTAGCGCACAGTCGTGAGAGTGGTGAAGATTTCTTTTTCTCAAAATGTCACACTACTTGTGTGGATTTCCAGCAGAAGTGAATGTTAAAATACCACCTCTGAATCAGTCATTCATATACTTGCAGCTGGAAATGTGATGTAGCTAAACAGGTAGGTGTGCCTGTTTTTCTGTGTGGGTCCTCCGAGGTGTCAGCCTGATGTTCCAGCGGGAGAGATCTCTTGATTGACTGCCCAGTTTGCTCTGTGCCAAGTGTATGTCTTATCCCACTCATGACCTGTCCATCAATCACGCAGTCACACTGTAGGGAGGGCTGTGTGGGAAGTGAGAAGAAGAGAAGGACGGGCGGTCTTGTCTGCCGAGATGGAGGGTGTAGTTGTGTTGCTGTAGCTCATGAACACTCTTCCATTTGGAGAGGAAACCTATAAGACATATCACTGCCTCTCTGCTGCATGATGCACCATTGTTCTGCAAATGAGAGGAGAATTCTATCAATGTGTGGATTAACTCAGAAATCATCTCTGAAAGTCATTGCCTTATTTTAACAGATTTCTCCTTTTCTGTCCTTTGTCCAGATGCGTTTCTACTTGCACATGTCTGGAGACGGCATCGGGACCCTAAGCGTCTTCATGATAAGTGAAGGAAATCTTGATCTCCTGATGAACCTCACAGGAGATCAGGGCAACTACTGGCAGATGAGGGAGATCCCGCTGAACTACGCAAGGGACTTCCAGGTCATGTTTGAGGGCAAAGTGGGCCGAAGTTCAAAGGGTGACATCTGCCTGGATGACATCACCTTCTCTCCAGAGTGTCTGATTGCCTCCTCAGATAGATTAGAGGACAACACTCCTCCGCCTCCTGCAGGTATACACTCAACTATGTTTCCTTTGCTTCGTTTATTTACGCAGAGCTCCTGTAGGTGTTTGCTGTTTTTCTTTTTTCCCCGTTTTTCCTGTTTTGTTAGTTTTGTTTGCTCTGGTTCATCGGTGTTCCTCTACTTTCTCACCAAAAGCTACTTCCAACCTGCCACCCTTGGACTCAAGCATGCACTGCTATTGTAATTTTTTTTTCCAATTTCCCTGTTGGAGCTATTTCCACTTATCATCATCCATCACATCACCTAAATTGGATTTACTATAATCCTACCTTCTCTTTGAATTGCCTTTCAAAATGTTTCTCCCAGTCTGAACACAATGTCACTTTGTCACTTGGTCAGAAAAGAGGCTTTAGTCTTGTTTGTAACTGCCTTTTCCGCACCTACCTATTGGTCTCCATTCATTCAAGGATGAGAGTGAAATCTCTTTTTGAATTGCATTAAGTTTTCTTTGATTTTTTTTTTTTCAGTGGAGAGCTTAGACCGGGCCTGAAACCATTGTTACAGTACAATGGGCCTGTAAAGCCCAGTGAGACACTGTGGCATTTGTGCACTGTTGCTAAATAAAAGCTTTGACCTTTGACAGTTTTAGTATAATATAAAGTCAAGTGCAAAATTTCACAGTGGCAGTTAAGATCAGTAAGACAAAGACTAAGGCTCAACAAGGCCAATGGTAAAAAGCCTGGCTTGTTTGTACTGGAGTGATAATGAAAAAGCCAGTATACTTCTGCCACAGACTGGATGACCTGATGAAGGTCAGGGTGTAGTAGGAACATATTGTTGTTATTATTGCTCCTGAAGGAACTAGCCACTTCATAATGGCTTTTTTAATTCCATTGTGACAAGAGAGAGATTAAACTGCAGTTTCCTCCTTACTTTTAGTAAATAACTGTCCCTTGAGCTGATTTCTCATAAAAGAATTCAAGACACAGTTTGATAAATAACTCACAGTAAAAAGTGAACATAACTTTTCCTGATTCAGAAAAGATATTAAATAAATAAGATGCTGCGGATAATTACAGTGTCAATGACTGCTGGGATATTACAACCTTGTCTTGAAGTAAAGTGAAAATTTCATTCCAGAAATGTATTAGATTTTTTAATTTTTTTTAATTAAAAACAAAACTCAATGAATCTAAATGGCATGATCAAAACACGTGTGCTCGAGGTCTTTGGTCCAACATGCTCCTGTCTGAGCAGCCTTGTCCTACCATTCAGTTTCTACCAGAATTATGTTGCGATATTAAGGACATGCACAATAAAAAAAAAACAAGAATGACGAAAGTCTGTCTGTGAACTACTGAAGGGAAAACTCAGAAACATTTGTCACCATCTGACTAAAGTGAGCCCCATCATTGTCTGTATCTCAGACTTGGGAACTATTCAACTAGAAGAAGTTCCCCTGCATCCCTTCCATTCTCTAAGAGGGAACCCTTTAAGAAGTGACAGGAAACAACAAGAGCTGATTAATTGCCATTGTCACTGCAGCTATAATTGACCAATTAAATTTATTGCCTGTCTCTTGTATTGGATGTTGGGGAGAAGAGGGAGTTTCAGGGCTGTCTGTGCCCAGAAAGGGATGAGGCTGAAGCTGTGTGGCCCCTGCAAGATTCCCCCTGTGATTTTGAGCTGTTAACAGCAGCGGGATGTGTATGATTTTCCTTACAGCTGTCTCTCTTTCTCTCTCTGCAGAAACAAAGGCTCATTTAGTGCTGATAATCCACACATCTTAATGTGATTTCACTGGAACTACTTTCTATTGAAGAAATAGTTCCTCTGAAAATTGTTGACGGTGTTTTTTATGGATTAACCAGAGTAACCGGGACGCTGTTTTTGGAAAGAGATGCTGCTGCTGCATTTTTAAATGTAATTTTTCAATGTTGCAATCTCCAAAAACGAAATTCAGCTCCTGTGTATCAGAGTGTAGGAAAAAATCAGATGCTGATATCTCAAAACCTGGACAAATAAAACACACATGAACACAATATGTAGATGTAGTATAGTGATTTCAGAGGTGTACTCTGTGACTTGTTCAAAACTAATGCAGTGGCACAAATAAGCTTATGTATATATAAACTACCAGCTCATTTGCTTAAGCTAATAACTTATATGTGTATATAAGCTAGAAAAGTTACAATTACTACGTTGAGAAATACCGAAAATAAAAATATGGGAGAAGAAGCAGAGGATGTGTTTGCTTTTTCAAAAACATGACGGGATAATTTTCAGAACAAGTAGAAGCAGAGCAAATAAAGTGGGAAGGAAACAGAAAAGAAATGTGATTCTTCCTTCCATTAAGAGAGCCTGGAGGGTAAAGAGTCGTGAATGACGAGGAAAGCTGCTCTCACTGTCTTTGTAGTAGCTGCAGAGGGTGTAGAGTAATAATGATGAGACCAAAGACTGCAGGAACTGTAATTATATACTGAAGCCCCTCAGGGGCATTTTCCTCCACTGCTTCATTCTATATAATACCATCTCATTGCATGATGGAGTGGTGACACCCTGTATATATTTCATGCGAGCTCAGGGTGCACAAATGAGTTTAATGCCAGTTGCAGTGCAGTGCATTTTATTATGGCTGTAACAAGACATTGTGGACCAATACCTGCAAACCATTTTAATGTAATACGCTGTCATCGTAGGCTAAACACATTCAGAGATTTCTGTGTATGCATACCAGCTGCATGGACAAAGAATTTAATATCCAGCCAAGGCTTTACATACAGCATGTGGGAAATGTCTTGTCATTCTCTGCTTGTACAATGTTGGACTTTATAAAAATAGGCAGCAGAAATCTCTTCCTAATAAAAAGTTAAACTGATGAGAAATTTATTACCTTTACTAGAAAAGGACTGGATTAGGGTTAGGGTTAGCTGCTTGTGAATTAGACAGAAACTTCTCTTCTTCCTTCGTTTTATTTTGAACTGTGCTGTTTCTTGTCTGAAAGAAGCCATTAGGAACATAAATGTAAAGGTCACCTATGTCCGATTGACATTAAGCTATCAACTTAAACAGATAGATGAAGCTATCACTGTTACACATGTCTGAAAGGGGCTTATGTTTTAAATACAGTGCTTGGGTGTGTTTTTCTGTCATGTGGTGTCAGTCTGACAATTGCTTGGCAACTTTCATTGACAGATGAAATGAAGCAAGTCATCCAATTTTGACAGACTTCCCGTTCCAGAAGTAACTCAGTATGATTTGATCACCAGAGGGCAGTATGACACTCGGGGTGACTGACCAGCATGCTTCAAATCAATGGATGCTGGCCCGGTGATGAGGTCACATTGCACACAGCAATGTAAAAGGCCAAAAGTTATCCATGTAACGCAGTCTGCACCTGAATGAATTAGGTAAAATGAATTCACATCGTAACAGGTGAAGAACTGTAGATGTAATGACACTTAGACTGTTCTGGGAGAAGTGGCATATTTATTACCTTCAAACATTCACTTTCCTTTTAAATGAATTCACCTACAGCTTCAGTATGCTCCACAGTTGGTGGTGAGTCGGTTTGGCTTCACAGTTGGGAGCCGTGGCTTCCTGGCTTCCTATGTGCCTTTGTTGGGGCACATTGCTTCTGGTCCTGTGCGTCTGAAGAGGAACAAAGGATTAGGAGGGACTTATACCCTTTTCTCTCCTTTAATTACAGGGACCACCCCTCTTCATCACGCCTCATGTCCCTCTCTAAAACTCCCTAAAGCCAGGCACTGACCCTGTTGGAATGCCTGGCACCAAAAGAGGCAGATTCCAACCCCTTCCAGCACCACTACCCTATGATACACTGATTTGGGCTTATTGCCCCATGCTCCTTTGTCCTCTTAAGCCTCTCAAGGGGACCCTGATGGTGCATGCAGATGGTCTCCCCACTCTTGAGTTGACTTCTTACACTCTGAAGTTAAAAACTGAACTCTTGTGTGTTTTTTTCTGTAATGATGAAGCACATAGTAATTGTTTTACTGAAAAGGTGTTAGTTGAGTATAGAGTTTTCTCTTGCACTAATTTTCACAGGAATAGTTTGACATTATGGCAATTACACTTATTTGCTTTCTTTTTAGTTAGATGAGAAAATCAGTACCACTCGCATGTCTGTTTGGTAAATATGAAGCTACAGCTAGCAGCTGCTTAGCTTAGCTTAGCTTAGCTTAAAATAAAGACCTGAAACAAGAGGAAACCGCTGGCCTGAGTCTGTCAAATGGTAACAAAAACCACCTACCAGCATCTCTAAAGCTGACTAATTACCACAGATTAATTATTTGTTTAATATATACAAAATACAAAGTGTAAAATTGACAAGTTGAAATTGTTTTACAAATTAAGAAACCAAGTTATAACATGAGCTTTTGTTGGTAGGTGAATTTTTGTTACCATTTGACAGAGCCAGGCTAGCTGTTTCCACCTATTACCAGTCTTTATGCTATGCTAAGCTAAGCTAACCGGTGGCTAGCAATAGCTTCATATTTACCAGACAAATATGAAAGTGGTAAATATGTTCTCAATTAACTCTTAGTAAGAAAGTGAATAGGCATATTTCTTGTAATGTGGAACTATTCTTTTAACAGAATAACTTGTCATTTGAGCCCTTTTTCCCTCCTCTAAAACGTTGTTAATGTGTATTTGTATGTGTGTATGCCACCAGACATAATATAAATTTACCTTCACCTTGATAGGAAAGCTATTGTTTTATATGAGAACATACATAGCCACAGATTTATGTTGGCAAAACAAACACAAGTGGTTTGAATGATATTTTATGTGTGTGTCTCATTTCCAGGCTCCTGTCCTTCAGGCTTCCTGCCCTGTGAAAATGGCCGGTGTTTCACCCGAGGGCAGAGTTGTGACTTCACAGATGACTGTGGCGATGGCACTGATGAAAAGGATTGTGGGACTTCCTGCTCCTTTGAGAACGGTCGCTGTGGCTGGAGGAGCTCCCTAGCTGATAATTTTGATTGGACGCTGGGGACTGGATCTCTCCAAAGCATACGGCCTCCATATGATCACACTTTGATGAATGAAGACGGTATGCGTTTGTAAGATTTTCCCTCCTTTCCTTCATGCATTTTGTGAGTTGTTCATACAGCTCTCCGTAATGTTTAATTCATGCACTGTTTTTCGCCGCTTCAGTGAGAAAATCAATGAGCTACTTCCCAGTATGTGAATGTACAGCGAGTGATTGATGCAGGGCAGTAATCCCATTATACCATGTGCATAGTAAAAGGCAATACACATGAATAAATGAATAAACACATATGCACACAGGTGCATCTTTTAAGTATTTTAAAATTATAAGATTACTTAAGATTTGATCATTTTAAAATGCCACAAATCTGCAGAGGGAAAAACACAACAGCACAGAGACTCTCCTTTTGGTTTTGTATTCAGACATTGTCCCAAGTCTTGTTATGACCTTGACTTGACTGAGAAACTTTCTGAGTGGTTCCTGTGTCAAAAGGCAGTGGGACATTAGGAGATGTGTCAGAGATTACTCTGTGACCCCTGACCCTCACTCCCCCGCCACACTGTTTTTGACCTTTCTGTAATTTGTCACTGGCTGCAAGAGCTGCCTGTGCAGAGACAGTTTTTAATCCCTCTCTGCCTCTTCTCCCGCGTTGCTGCCCTTCTCCTCTATCACTTCCTGTCTTCATCTCTTTAGGTCATTTTGTCTATCTCGAAGCTACACCAGTGGGACTCAGAGGGGATAAAGCTCATATTAGAAGCTCTGTTTGGAAAGAGTCCAGTAACAGCTGTAAGCTCTCCTTCTGGTACTACATTTCCCATAAGGCCTCAGGAACCATCCGGCTGCTGATCAAGGTAAACCATCTACAGGAGTGTGTTTGCACAGAATCATGATAAAGAATGATAAATCTATCTGTGGGCTGTCCATGGTAGTTTATGAAACGAGCTCTGCAGACCCACTGCCATCCATCAAACATGGTTACCATGGTTACGCTCAGTCAGAAATGAAGCCTGATAATATTAAATCATGTTAATGTAGACAATAATCGGATCATATTAGTGGTGCTGTCTAGTGGTCTCCGTAATTTGGTAAAAAGAGCGGTGCGGCTGTCAGTCTCTGCCAGTGTTCGATCTATAGGGCGGCTGTGGGGGGGTTGAAGGATGTGGTGGAGGTGAGTGATGGGGATCATGGTCACCCCAGAGCCCAGAGCAACCCCACCCCACCATCTGGGCATACACTAGTCCTGCCAATTGTCAAAGCTTCTTGCTTGTTAGGTGTTCAGCTGTCTAGTTTGCGTATGCATGGTTGACTTCCAGGGATTAAGATTTCTACTTGAAGCTTTCTGCCATTGAAATTCTGCTGTGATTTACTCTGCCTCCTGCCAGTGGCCTGTATACTCTCAACTTCATTTAACTTTGTGAGGTACAAATCAAGGTCCAGGTGCAGCGGTTGTGCATGAATAGATTCATTCAGTGGTGTGAATGTGTAGTAAAATGTGTGTGTCACATTCTCACATATGCACAGCGAGTGCAAGATTGTTAGTGCGTCCTTGTGTGTGCTACAGACACTGTTTATGCAATTTGCAAAACAGATCAGCAAGTTATGTAAATTTTACAAAGTACTTTTTTTTTTTCTTCAAGCAGCAACCAGTACCCCACCTCGCCAAATTTGCATATCATTACTCTGGCAAAAAAAATTATACTAATGCTGTCTCACGCTGCAAAAACCAAATCCTGAAGGCAACAGAACTCATGGTGTTACTGTTTTAGGAGAGAAAATCTAACATTTTCAGTGGATTAAAGGTCAATCAGCATCTCAGACTAAAATGGGCCTCAAAGGGTAAGTTTGTATTTTTCTTATCGTCAACAATCCCATGACCAAAAGACCAAAGCCAACCATGAATTGATCCCAATCACAAGCTGGTACAGCTCCTTGGTGTGGTTTACAGGTGACTGACAAACCAATAAAACTAATAGGACATTGGAAAGCAACAAATCCAATGAAAAGACCATAAACATCCCTGAGTTGATCCAATCAACAAGTATAACATGTGTAGTCAAAACCTGATATAGCTTATTCCTCCATGTCATTGGCTGCATTTATGTCAGTGTGGCTCACCATTGCATAGGTAACATACATGTATATCTTAATTACTGCTTACTGCCTACTGTTAGCTGTGGTTGCTAGCACACCAACTTTGTGGCGGAAAATATTTCTCAACAAATGCACAATTTAGTCTTGTTTGAGAAACATTTGGTCGTCTATTGGGATTCAGGACAAAAACAAAAATACAGACTATTAGCAGCCTCATCCTTCAAAGATTTTGACTTTGCATTAAGATGTTATATTTATTGATCTAATTATTGTACAAATACTCTACCAGCCTACTATGTTATTGATCGTACATTTAAGCCTCCATGGTGCAGACTGAATAACACTGCTCTCAGAAATTCAAATCATGAGATTTGCAACATTTTCCAGCCCAGCTCGCTGGCTATTTGATTGATTATGTGACTCTCAGAGAGGGAGGAGATGATTTATGCATGTGGACTACTTTACATGTCCTCCTTAGATGGAAAATGTAAAATTTGGCCTTTTAAAGAAGGTCAGCTCTTGACATGAAAATGAGGTGATGGAATCATTTACACAGACACACAGACTCAGACAGAGGGTGGTGAGTTCAGAGGTCATCCTGTATTATTTTAGACATTGAGTGAAGTGTGTTGTCTGCATTTTTTTGTGGAGCGTGTGTGTGTGTGTGTGTGAGAGAGAGAGAAAGACAGAGCAAAACAATATCTCAGTTCAGCCTCACAACCTTAAAGTCATGACATATGAAGGATGTATGACATGTGTGACCTAGGTGGTTCAAAGGCATTAGCACTCACAGATTATTGCTTTGTGCAATAATTTACAACATTACAACATTTTTATTGCCTCGATTTTGCCTTGAGTGAAAATGGCTGCATAAATACAAACACATTTGCACAGGCATGACTATAAATACACACACTCACACACTCTGAAGCATCCTAATGTAAATACATGTGTGTGAGCCCTCTTTTAAAGGTTGATTGAAGAACAAAGGGGGTTATGGTAATGGCACTAGAGAAGGGAGGGAGGGTGGGGATTATATTTACCTGGCACATGCTTTCCCCCCTGTGAAGTTCACAAGGGGCTCAATAGGCCTGTCTGTTTATATCACTGATAACTGTCCTCAGCAGCAGAGTGGTCTGAAAATGAACAGTAGGCGAGGTCCTGAACAAAGATGAGGTCTCATAATGAATGAGGAAGAGCATAGCAGTCAGTTTTCAAACTCCCAAACTTCTGCATGTGATGTGTTTGCATGCATGTTTTGCAGTGTGATGTAAGCATGTTCCAACATCTAAACCTTTTGTTAGAGTTAGAAAAGAAAGTTTGGTGACAAAAACTCACTAATCTCAACAGTATAAAGCTTCTGTCTTAGAGAAATGAATTTCAATTTTTGTGCACGGAATATATGACATTTCAGACATTGTATATATATAAATATATATGTATGTATATCATATTTCATTTTGTGAGAGCAGGCAGTTTGTTTTCTTTCCATACTGACAGATGTATTTTGAATCAGCATACTTTTTATGGTAATTGAGATAAATTACTTTACAAGGAAGATGCATAGCCTGCCATTAGCACATTTATATAGTTATATATGGTGTAGTGGGTTCAAATGTGGTCTGCCATTATGGTGAGCCAAGCATCTGCCCGTCAGCCAAAGAGAAGACGCTCTACCCAAGTAAAATGCAGCATGACAAGTTGTTCTTGATTTGAGGCACAGCCCTATCATAAGAACAACATGCTAACGTTCTCAATATGTTGTTACATTATTTAACTAAGCAGAGATTGAGTAGAAAAAAGTGGTTGCACTCTGAATTGAAAGTGAGTCGACA
This sequence comes from Seriola lalandi dorsalis, assembly GCF_002814215.2. Classification (NCBI taxonomy): domain Eukaryota; kingdom Metazoa; phylum Chordata; class Actinopteri; order Carangiformes; family Carangidae; genus Seriola; species Seriola lalandi. The sequence goes on along the minus strand of NW_019525169.1, from coordinate 359,748 downwards.
GAGAAACAGCTACTAGCGTTTCCATAAAATGAAAAAGCCATGAATACAAATTGGATCTCAGCTTAGTGGAACATTCAGTATATGGTGAAGACATTCAGGATTTCAAAATTTCAATAAAATAAGCATTTTATTGTGATTACAGCTTTCTTTGTTCTTTTTTTTTGACTGTCACCGGGGGGATAATAAAATGAAATTATGCAAATGTATATCCACTCTTCACGTTGAGCAAAGTGAATTTGTGGTTGCGTTGCTCTGACTGCGAGTTCGGGAAATGAAGCTTCAAATTGATCGAATAAATGCCCCGACTGATATGCCACCCAGACATCAAGTGTGAGATGCGTGTGCCGGTATCATACTCCCGTCAGTTGCTCTAAGGCTGGTTTTATGGATTGAGCCTTTACTCCATGACATAAATCTGGATAAGTCCTGCTGTAACGCTGCCTATTAATCTATGCTCTACTCTCACAGTAACAAGATTATTTCAAGCCAGGGCTCCATTGGCATAAAGCGGAGGAGACAGCTTGTGCATGCCTCACCCAAGGGTGCATTTTAATAGGCTTTCAAACTGAAGAGTAGAATGTGACATTGCTCGTCCTCTGGTTTTGAGTACATTAGACCAGGTCTCTTTTACTGCAGTCATTCCTCTGGCCACATCTTGCAACTTCAAGTACAACAGGTTTGATGTCTTAATTTGTAAGAGCCTACACTACGTGTAATGTTCACTCGTTCACCTACCATGTCCAAAAAGTTTCACACTGCTGAGTTTGATTCTTGTCATCGCACTGCACTAAAGCTGAATTAATGATCTTGCAGTCATTGTGACACATTTAACCTCTAGACCAGAGGAAGCTGTCATGAATTACTGCAGAGTTAAAACAGTCTTAATATTAGACTCCTGAACTTTAGGAGGTGGGATAGTTAAAGCTTCACTTTCCTCTATTAAATACTCTGTGGTTTAACCAGGCAGCGCTTCTCTGTATTGACCTGAAGCTGAAGTGGATTTTAACAATCCCTCAAATCATCTTAAGTGATGTATGTTTATTCCATAAAATGGATTTAATTTAGCAAGAGAGGCCCTTCCAATCCATATTACCTCCTCTGAGTTGGCCAACAATGAGATCCTGGGCATGTTCATGTGACGCATCAGGCTTGTTTTGGCTTTACACTTAAAGAGTAAGGCTGCCATTCTTTTCTCATGAAAAGAATGAAACCACCATGTTAGTCCATCCCTTAATACTTTCTGACTTCCCTACCCTGTCTGTGGCACTCAGCCCAAAGTACTGGTTCTTATTGAGGATGCACAACCGTGCTTGCAGCTCTGTGAGCCTGTACTTGGGTACAGAAGTACTGGTGATGGTGATGTTTTGCATGTAGGTTCCAGGTTAATCATCCTCATCCTAGTATAATCTATTGGCATGCTAACATTTGCCCGTTAGCATTAAATTCAAGTATAATAAAATATAAGAGTACAGATGAGTGGGATGTCATTCGTTTGGCTGGTGTTATATTTGGTCATAAACCAAAGTAGGGGGAAAATAGAAATTTGAGGAAATCACCAAAGTCATTACGATTCATCCGCCTGAGTCCATGAAAAATCTGGACCAATTTTTATGGCAATCCATCCAATAGTTACATAGATATTTCAGTCTAGACCAAAGTGTTGGCCAAACTGAAAGAACATTATTTGTTGAAAATAAGGAACATATTGAATATCACCAGACCTATCCTTTGATGTTTTTTTATTTATTATTTTACCCTTTTCTTTATGCTTTTGTAGATGTAACTATTGAAGGTGATACTAATGTTACCATATTAATGCAGATTTTTCCTTTCGTTTCCACCCTTTTATCCCTTTTACATAAGGGAACTGTTTTTTTTAGTTTTGTGCTGTAAAGTTCCTTGGATTATTTTAAGAGGGTGTCGATATGGTATGTACAACCTCTGTGCTACTGTTAAAATTTAACAAAGGACAGAGGCAGCTTTTAGCTTTTTACTTCATTTTTACTACATTTTTTACCTACCTTATAAATTCTGTTTTAAATTCCTCACATACTTGAGTCAGAACTGTGTAAAAATGTCTCATTCATGTTCTTGACATGACATTAAAAACCACCGGTGAGACTCTGGCTCGTAACACGTAGATCCACAAAACCCCTTTTAAAGTCACATTTGTTGTTTCATGATTTTAGTCATGATTTAGTGTCTTGCTGGTACCATGGGAAAAGACAGAGAGGACTTAAAGAACTTAATATCTTCCATATGTGGCATGAGAGAAAACCATTACCATAACTCAAGGAGAGCATAGCTTCACTGTGAATAGCAGGTCTCAAGGCAGAGGAACTTATTACTGCAGTGTTATGCTAATGAGACTTTAATGACTCCCCTCAAATGGCATTCACTGTTTCTCAGCAGCAGCAGTCTGTCCAGAAGTTAATTTCAGCTCAATTTAACTTTCACTCCTGACATGTGACACTATCATACTCAAAGTCTATATTTGTCACAATCATCACTGCTGTAGCTTTCAACCGACTTTGAGGCTCTTTGAAGAGATATTCCAGTTGACAATAGTGTAAGCAGAGCAGTGTGTGAAATGCCGCCGCATGATGATCTTTTGTCGTCGCTGCTGTTCTCCACAGACGGAGAACAATCTGTTGGAAGTGTGGAATAAAACGGGGAATCAGGGGAATGAGTGGAACCGAGCTGAGGTCCCCATGAGGAAGCTGAGGAACTTTGAGGTGATATTCGAGGGGGTGCGCTCGAGGGATGTGAGCGGAGGAGCTTCCCTGGATGACCTGGAGTTCATAGACTGTGCCCCAAGTAGGTGATATATACCAACAGTGCGCACTTTTTTAAGCAGTTTGAATTTTTTCAACAGATGGAACCAAAATAAAATCTGAAAATCTGGCAGGTCTAATTAGACTACTACGACCTATAAATATTTTCAAAAAAGTATTTTTGCAAATGACATTTTTCGAAAGTCTCCACACTACCAAGAGTTGATTTGTACGGAGCCCGCAAAGTCCGGAGTTTATATTTTTTGTGTTTGTTTGTATGGTGCATCTTGAGCAGAAGACGGGGTGACAGAGTTTTAAGCACAATACGGGATGTCTGGCTCTTGGGATGGTAGTGTAGATCAGTCAGTATGTCCACCTCTTTGTTCCGGACTAAAATATCTCAACCACTATTGGATGATTGCTACTTTTCATAGTCCCCAGATGATGAATCCTTATCTCCTTTCATCTAGCACCATGATGAGGCTCAAATTTTAATTTGTCAAAATTTCATTTATGATGCAATATCTGCAAACCTAACAACATTTCCATCAACCTCATCTGTACTTTGGATTTTGACCTAATCAGCAGATGATAACACGCTAATATGTTAAACTAAGCTGGTAAACATTACACCTACTAAACATTTAGGCTGTACCTTTAGTGCAGCTTCAAAGAGCTACAGACTCCCACATGCAGTCGTGTTATATGATAGACATTCGGGCATACTTGGCAGTGTCACTGGCTTTTCACAGATTTGTTTGCCTAAGGACAGCATTACTCATGGAAAATAACTGCCATTGTAATGAACACTGTAAACTGCACAGATAATTTAGTATTTTAACAAATTGGCAATCAGCAGGAACTGCAGCTACAATGAGTGAATCCTGCACTCCCATTCCCACTGCTTTTGTTATTTATACAAGCAATAAGCGAGTCAGGTTTTCACAAGAGAAACTAGTCCGTTAAACAATCAGAGCCAAGATTCAACTGACAAAGTTCAGTGAGAATAATAAAAGCGCACTATTTTGTTTGCTGCCTTGTTGGCTTATAAATTTTAGGTTATTGGCCTTCTTTCACCCAGGTGCCTTTGCTGCCGTGTTATCTCCATTCTAGGTGTTTTACATGCAAGCACCGTAGGTTGAGTGGATGGAAAGGATCTCGAAATGTCATTGTTCCAAAATGGAGCACCATAGTGGAAAGCCTGAAATCGCACCACCTTGCAAAGCAATCAGAGTCACTGCTATTCAGCAAACCACTGCACATCCATTCAAAGTGGCTCTGTGCAGAATGGCAGCACAAGTCTTTCTTATTGCCTCTGTAATTTAAAAGCAGCTTTAATTTGCCTTAACTTTTAAAAGTTAAAGAAAAATGTTAATGCATTCAGAGACTCTCTTGAAGTCATTTACCATCAGTCATTTTTCATACCAGCCCATGTCTAACTTTGGCCAAAGAGCCTTGAAAAAAAACCTCAACCTTTTTTTAAGCTTACTGAACCAATAAATGTAAGATTAAAGAACACCAGCAAGTCACATAAGACCTCTCAAATTTCAAGGTTTCTTGAAGCACCTGAATAAGTAATCATAGTAGTAAAAGTGGCCTAGAAAATGACAAACTTATTTCAATATATATTACAAAATGTGGATTAAATGACATTAAACTTCTCTACTTCTTTCCTCCATTTTATCCATTTTATCAAACTATGCTTCCAATATATCTTCACAAGTGAGATGTAATTATGCTGTGAAATTATTTGATGATGTTTCCAGCTGATAGTTTGGGGGGTGAAACTGATTTTGTCACTGACATACTCACTATATGGGCAGAGAAAGAAAGATAGAGAGAGCTAGTATGTCTTAAAGGGGGAGCGTTCGATTTTCTGTGTGATGACAGTCGCTGTCAGATGCCTTTTGATGTTTATGCCGGAGACAGATGTTCCACATTAAATGGACCTGGCACAAGGCTGGACACCATGTGGGATGTTTCCCTGCTCTGCCAAGGCCCTCTCCAACACACAAATATAAACACACTTACACAGAGAGACATAAATACTGACCTAGAGACAAGCTGAGACATAGATCAAAACAGACTGAAAGGCATGCATGCAAAGACTGACAAGCAGACAAACTGTCTGTCCAAAACTAAATGACACTTATACACAACTTCCATTAAATTTAAATGCGAGCCAAAATGGGTTTTCAGTTTATTCTATGATGGTATTAACCCCGCTGACCTCCTGGAATGAAGTTCAACTCTTTCCTCCTTTCAGTCATCATTTAATGTCTCTGCCTTTGAAGTCTAAAGGGGGAAAATATCTACACACACGCATTTAATGTAGTTGTATGTGTGCTTTCTCTGATCCACCTGATCTCTTTTCCTTCCTCTCTGTTGCATCTCAAACAAGGCGGAGCTGGAGGAAGGAGGCTTTGATTTCCCTGACAGGCCTTTGTCTGCTTTTGTTTACTGTCTTCTCCACTGCTCGCACACCCTTTGGTGCAGAGAAGAAGAAGGCTGTGTTTTAATAAGACAGTTCGTTGTCACATTTTCTCTGATGCTATATTTAATTTATATGAATGGAAAAGGTTATATGCTGTAGTTTTGTGTCTAATGGGCCAGTCGATCACCTGATGAAGAACATGGATCATAATTGCTTCCCCTTCAGATCTGCTTCTGTTTTTGTGTCTGTGTGTTTTAGATGTTGTGGAGCCAGCCAGCTGTCCTGCAGTCACAGACTTTGTGTGTCACAATGGTGACTGCATTGAGTCCCACCTGGTGTGCGACAACAAGGCCGACTGTGCTGATGAATCAGATGAGATAGACTGTGGTGAGTAGAGATGGGAAATAGATTTCTTTGGCATTGGAAGAGAATCTGTCTGACTGTAGAGAAGGAAAAACAACTTTCATCCCACACTTCTCAGCCTTTTCTTCCATCTTTCTCTCTCTGTCTGTCTGTCTCGTAGACCGTATACTTGGCTTGCCAGGTGCTTGTAATTTCAACATGGATGAAAACCAGTGGGAAAAGACCTGCCAGCTTTCTCAGGACCCTGATGATGACTTTGATTGGAGGATAAGTCACCAGACTGAGACATCAGGAGCCGGACCTTCCTCTGACCACAGTCCAGGTCAGTATCCGCTCTGCTGCCAAACTTGTCTCCTAGAAATTACATTTATATACAAGTCCTCCAAATTAAACCAAGTATGTTGTTAGTTGGTGCCTTGTATAACAACAATATAAGCATTTTCTGATCTGATGCTCCTATATGCAGGACAACATAATTTGTCGGTGCCTTCCAAAGCCATTTGGAATAGTCGTTTTAACCTAAAGCATACTCATTCCCTAAAAATGTAAGAAATGTTGATGCTGAACTACTCTGTTCACTGACAACACTGTTCATGTGCATGCACTCAAAGCACTTACTTAAAATTAGGGAAACATTGTCTTGGTTAAGAACTTGAAAGTGACTTGAAACATTTAACCAAAACTTCTTTCTCCAACCTTTTCCAAAGTGCTTTTGTTGCCTAAACATAACAACAAGCAAACCCCTCCCTGCATCCTCCTCCTTAACTGGCAACATTGCCTGTGAACATAATCCATGAAGTGACTACATGAACGTCCCTTCAGGTTTTAATTATATAAGTGGGAACTTGAAAAACTATTTTCATGCATGGGTTTGTGACCTTTGACCTCTTCATCGTGACAAATGAGTATAAACACAGCTGTACATTTACACCAAGGGTCTTGTTTTTATTCAAAACTCACCTCATGTGCTTTTTTTCTGCCTTGCTTTTTAGTGAAGGATTAATAATACTGTCAAAAAAACACATTTGTCAGAATTAAGACCAAACAACTTGTGCATCCTCCTGACATGCTCCTTGTTTTCAGCTCTCAGGCAGCTCAGTGCACTGTCTTTGTAATTACAAGTTGACGGCTGGGAAATAGGAGCTTCTGACATGCATGTGAACGCAGGGTTAATAATACATCCTGATCAATGTCATGCTGAGTCAAACTGAGCTTAACAGCAATGGACTTGTTGTTGTTGTTTGCCGGATAGCCATTGATGCTGCTGCGTCGAAACATGATTTTTTTTTTTTTTTTGCTCCTGATAGATTGAAAATTAATCTTAGAGAATATATCACCATCACTGGGGCAGAGGTTGTAATTGCCCTCATCTTTACAAGGCAATGTAAACCCCCCATTTCCATGTGGCTTTTCCTGTAATTGTCATTCATGAATTATTGTATTGTACATTGGCTGTTGGTATTTCTTCTGTTTGTTGATGCTGCATGGCTGAGACATAAAGAAAAGCAGCATGAGAATAATAAAAAAATCTAATTACAGTTTTATATAGCAGGAGGTCATTTGAGGGAAAATATTTAGCAGTGTGCAGTTAGCTTTACTTCACAGAGAGAAAATGGAAGCAAAAGACAACAAATAATGCAGATCCATGAGTCACTTCAGTCCTTTAACATTCGTTAGATTTTGGGCTTGATCAAATTTTTAGCTTTTTTCTGCTTCTTAAAATTACAGAATTTGCTTCTTTCTCTGTAAATTTCTGATTGTAAAATAAATGTATTTAGTTGAACTGTTGGTTGAACAAAATACGGTTTTTAAGACTTCACCTTTGACATTTCAAAGCAATTTTTTGACTATCTGCTGATGTATTTATTGAAAAATAATTGGCAGCTCAATCAATTTCTGAATGCTAATAATTATTAGTTGCAGCTTTAGATTATTTTGGGATGTATAGTAGATACATATACTGTATACAGTGGAGGCTGCTTGCAGAGACAATGTGATGGTGAGGGTGATATTGGACTGGAGGAGGTCTGTTAACACCAACTCATCATATCACCCAGTATATTGCAGTAAGTGACTGTAAACTTGAAGACATAGCAGTGTTTTTACGCTGACCCCAACTTAACCAACTGTCCTTTTCTGTGATGTGCTGTAGCTATAATTTTTCCTTTTACTGGCTTTGCCGAGAGCACGCCCACTTGGGATTGGCCAGTTGAGTTTATTGATTGGAGAGATGAATCTGGACACTGGGCACTGTGTCATAGATTGAATTGATGATCTCACTACAGTGCAGATCAATAAACCTGGCTGTCTCTAAGACCCCCCCCCACACACACACACACACACACACAAACGCAAGACAAGACATGATTCTGCAGACATAATGTATTTGCATTATCAGGTGATGTTAAAATCTGAATGATGGAGCAACATCTTTGTACACAGCAGTTGTTGGGAAACAATGTTTACGTGAATGAATGCACAGGCTTTATTTCGATTTTCAGTTTTTGAGTCAGAGGGGAAGAATCTAGTGTTGTGGGTGGGAGCTGAGTTTGCTGTGTGCTCTGGATTGTGTTGGCTTAAATCCCTTTTAACTCATGTGGAAAACTCCCACTTTGTTCTGGCATCGCACAGATGCCGTCTCATCTCTGAGCCTAGCCGAGCCGAAGAAGCTCTGCTGAGCTTTTGGCTGTAGGCTACAACATTTCACAACAGCACAAATGCTTTCCTCTGTCCAAATATTATGTATATTGGAATCAACAGAAGAAAGTTATTGGATATCTTTCTTGCCGGAAAGCTGAAATTGGATGGTTGAGCAGCATTTAGCCATGGATATTCTTTCACCGCACAGTGATGTATTACTCATATCTTACGTAAATGTACTGCAAATGTGAAGTGTTCTATACTCTATTTATCTAAAGGTGGTGGAGGGAAGTTCTTGTATATACACTCAGCCACTCAGAGGGATGGCGATGTTGCCAAGGTGACAACCAGGACTCCATTTCCAGCCAGCGTCGGCCTGTGTCACCTGCGCTTCTGGTTCTTCATGCATGGCTCGGACAAGATGGGAACACTGAAGGTGATCTAATCTGAGCAACATTTTCAAAAATGATTCAAAGTCTCTCTGTTTTGTCAGGCATCACACTTCCAAACATGTTTTCTTTTTTTGTCATCGGCTGTCAGATGATCCATCACAGTCAACCTGAAGGCTTAATTTGGTTCCGTCAGAAATTGCTGTCCTATTTTACTGAGCCTCTCACTATGTCACCCTTTGCTTACCGTCAATCACCTGATACCCACAGGAAGGAATAAAAGTCTCCCTGCCAGGAAGTAATCCATCAAAGCACATCACCTTACAAACTTCATTATCACATCCATCCTTTCATGTCTTTTTTAGGTGTCTTTGTCAGCTGGGTTAATTTTCAAAACAACAAACAATAAGCAAAAAAATGAACTAATTAGAAAGGATGTGTGCTCAATAAAAAAAAAAAAGTGACGTGGCTGTCGGCTATTCATCTGACTTTTCAAAAATACGATCAACATATAAAATTATTCCTTATTACAGATTAAACTACCCAACAACATACCAAGTAGATAGTAGTCAGTAACATTAGATCAACCTCGCCCAGCTGCCACATTAAAATTTAATACATCAATAATAAAAATGCAATAATAATAATGTGAAAGGTGAAAGTCTGCAAAATGAGCACTTAGTGACACATTTAGTACTTGATTACTTGAGTACATTTTATTTCCGTTTTGTTTTTGCTAAACTATTTGTTTACATACAGACTGAAGTACATTTCTGTTTCGCTGTTTTAATTATTTAATTTACTTCCTGCTCTATAGGTCTACACCGTTGGACCCAGTGGTACCAGTCTGTTGATGTGGGCGGCAACTGGAAACCATGGCAACCAGTGGACATATGCGAGTGTCATCATGTCCAACCCAGCACCTTTTAGAGTGACCTTCCAGGCAGAGGTGGGTGGAGACATATGGACAGACATCGCCCTGGATGACATCTCCTACACCGCAGAGTGCATGGTTGGAGGTAAAGCTATTATACTTTTTTTTTTTTTTTTCTCTGTGGTCTTTTTGCCCTTGCACTTCCAATTACTTTTTTGTTTTTTCCTCATTTCCTGCCCTGCCAGCGCTCTGCTCATTTTTCACGCTTTTCCTCCAATTTTCACCTTCTCCCTTTTCCTCTTTTTCCACATTTTCTGCCCTCCAACAGCCATGGGTCCTCTCTTCCGTTTCCATATAAATTGTGTGGACCCTCAGGAAGAGTGTAGTAAGTTAATGGAGCCTGTTGCCCTGTAGGCCCATATAAATTCACAGTGGAGACTGGGTCAGACGCGAGGGACTGGACAGAGGGCAATGGGGGGGGAAAGCAATTACATTTATATTGTATTGTTTCCTTACTCTCACCCCTCTGTTCTCCTTTCACCCCTGAACTGGCTCTTCTCTGCAAAGTAGCTCCTGTGATCTCAAAAAAAAACCTATTAGCATACCTCTCTTTTTTTCACTGTGTACACACTGTGATTCCTCACTCAGGGATGCTTGCTGCGTGTGAAAAAAAAAAAGGGATTACTCAGCTTTCTGTGTACATGTGTCTTTCCTGTGATATGTCACCTCAGGACCCGTAACTCCTCAGCCTCTGACCTGTGGTGTGGACCAGTTCCAGTGTGCGTACTCCTTCCAGTGCATCCCAGAGAGCTGGTGGTGTGACAGTGAGCCTGACTGTGCTGACAAGTCTGATGAAGAGCATTGTATGACCTTGGTACCCGGTACTCTTCCTCCTCAAGACCGCTGTTCTACTGGGTATTTTCAGTGTTCAAACTACCTCTGCCTCCCCGCCATACTGCGCTGTGACGGCGTCCCCGACTGTCCCAACGGAGAAGATGAGTACAGTTGCCGTAAGTATGTGTGTGTCTTTGTTAAGTAGGATTAGGTTTGACTGGATCAGTGCCAGTGTAGAGATGGGGACAGACAAAACACCTAGAAGTTGAATAATAAATAGTAACAAACATATGGCACAAGAACAGCTGAAGTATATCACATACTCTGCTTATAGGTTAGAGGTCACCCCCCCACCCCCCC
>NW_019525169.1:247250-349060 GCF_002814215.2 Seriola lalandi dorsalis | reverse complement strand
CCCGACTTTCCAGTCTCTCTCTCACTGCAACTATCGAATTTAAGGCAGAAATGCCCCAAATAATAATAAGAAAAAAACATGGTGGAAACTGAGTTAAATTGAGCCAGTTTCATCTCTTTCCCGACACCTCTTGATTGCTCTGGATGATCCACAGATTTCACAGTAAACTGCCTTCATTGGAAACACTTTCTAACCGAAGAAATAGTTTCTATAAAAACTGCTGACAGTGCTGCAGGTTCTGTGGATCATCCAAATACTTTCCTTAACCTCCTTTGTATTGGGGTGGAGACAGAAATCTCAGAGATGCATATCTTAAAACCTGGGCACATAAAAACAAAACTGTACGTGCGTGACTGAATATCGCTACAGACAAGTGATTTTGAAGCAGGTTCAGTTGCTGGTCTAATGTGCTGTATGTCCTTTAAAGTGAAAGTCAGTCAAACTTTACTCCACTTTTTGACTATAAAAAGAGTCGTCGGGCCATTTTTTGTAGTCCCAGTAGACTCTGTTACATCCTTTCAACCTGTTCATGCTGTATTGTTTTGGAGTACATGGTTTTACCCCTCTTCATTTTTTAAACCTCTCCTCCCTGCCCCTGACTTTTAAATCTCATCATAAAACCCTTATTTTTCTGACAATCTCAACAATTAGCGATGTGACTACATTATCACTAATCATTACTCGGTTACACTTATTTACCTTATTCTCACTTACATTATTGAAGTGTATTTTCAAGCACTGCGTTCTTGGTTGAGACCAGCAGGTTTACATTGCCTGGCAGGGGAAAGACTTTTTTGGCCCGAAAACAGTTTGTTAAACTGTTGAAGTGGATTGAATTGTTTGAATTTTCATGCAAGAACTGATGGCATGTCTGCTTGGAAATCCTTCCCTGTGAGACTAATGTCCATATAGGAAAGCATACACACATTTTCTCACAGATTAGGATCAAAGTGTCAAAGCAGCTTTAAATTCTCTAATCCCTTTTATAGTATGATCATAGTGATCTGTGAATACACCACTCAGACACGCTGCCCCCCCCCACCCCACCCCTAACCCCCTCTACATATTTTACCAATTTTTCCTGTCTCTGCCTCTCATTTTTTCCACCAGCTCTGCTGCAGTGCGAGCTGGGAGAACTGGTGTGTGAACAAGGTTCACCTGCTTGTATCCCACTTCAGAAGCGCTGTGACCACTCCTCCGACTGTCTGCCTTTCCACTCTGATGAGTCCAGCTGCGATGGTAACATGTTTTTTACTGTCCATTGTCCATTTTATGATTCCCTGACCTTGAAGACACGGTGGTGCATACTGCGCCTTTCACTTCTGAGTATATATTCCTATATCTAGTTTCTGCTTCCCTCAGTGACTGAATGTTTTACTTTCAGATTTATTTTGATGATGTAAATCATTATGACATCTAGTTAAAATATGGCTTTCTAGCAGGATGACAGGCTGTCGTTCTTTTATCTGTTTGTTTACATAAAACAAGATCATTTCTTATTACATACTGTTTTTCACTATATTATACTCCCGCGAGTCACCAGTCACTTTTGACTAAAGTATTGCCAAAGCTGTGTCAGAGAACGAAGCCGTGTCTGCTCATTTCCACCCAAATCACTGACTCTCAGGACATTTTCAAGTCTGGCTGTTTAGTCTTCAAAGCACACCTCACAGGTTACTGCATGCTGCCAAAATCCATTAAACCCTCCGCTTCTCTGCGTTTTCAGGAATAAGACCAAGCCTCCCATTTAACCTGCATTCAGTGCCAAGCCAAAGTCACTTTATCAAGAGCTGCGCAGGACACCAGGGTTTCATAATGGTGTTTCGAACATGATGATCATTTAACAGGCAACCCTCGCACAACCTATGGAGGCAAGAGTATTCGTCATCGGATGTAGAGGCAGAAAATAGATGTACTAAAGAATGTTTGTGGTTTAATGTACATACTGATGCTATCTGGAGAGGTTAATGGATGAGACTGTAAAGTGCACAGTTTTTCCGGGCAACATAATTCACTAGTTTCATTTTCTTATGTCAGAGCAGCGGCATGCTTGAGTGTGCTTCTGTTTCCTGTCAGGTGAAGAGAGAAATGGAAAATGACAGAGAAACAGAGAGGAGGAAAAGCTTTGGAAGATTTTCTTTTTTGTGTGTTTTTTGTTTATACGTGGTGATGGTCAGTTTCATTTTGCAGATTGTCCTCCAATGTATTGCCTGGATCGTGGTTCATGCCTTGTGGAGAGACACGGGCCTGTTTGCATGTGAGTTCAACACATACACACACACACACAAACATGCATTCATTAGCACACAAATGCGCACACCTACACACTCATAAACATGCACAAACAAAGATAAGTATCATGTCCCCCCCCCATCCTTTATCTTTCTTTGTGAGACTTAAAACATGGAAATCCCATCAGTCTTGTTTCTTTCCCTGAAAAAGACACGCTCCATGAAGCATGTGGGAATCTGCTTATCCCCCACAGCTTAACCAGGGTGGTTCTGCCCTCATTTATCCACCAGTTCAGTGGTGTTTCCTGGGAAATCTCTGATGGATTCTCCTGGTCAATATTTAAACATGGCCCCTGCTACCAATGGTCTTGCTGGTAGACCACAAAAAATTCATGCATCAGATTAATCTGCTGAGAAGTTGGCATAGGACCGTCTCAAAAAACACATTCAAGACAAACACGACGCTCACTCTGTTGGAGGATTTTTAGGAAACTCGTGAATCTGGTTGTCTGCATCAGCAGCCTGGAATGTCTGCAATGAGATATTTCATTATAAAAGTACGAATGCAATTATGGGACTCAATGCTGGATCTGCTAACATCATTATGCGCCAGTGAATCCTCTTTGAGAGGTTCACATTTCTCCATTCTCGTGTCAAAAAGTTCAATTCTCCTATAACTTGATGCGAATTGTGCAGCAGGCACGATACATGTGCTCATACTGTCACATAAGGAACTGCCTGCCGTTTCACTGTGACATTTGACAGCATTTTTTTCTTGTGTTCTCTCCCTCCAACAGCTGCCTTAGGGTCTTTATGCGGGTCGCTGTCCTCCGTCACACCTGTCACTGCAACATTGCCGACTGTATAGACGAATATTTTCTCTTCTAGTATCTGTCACAGACCACTTTGCATTTTAAGAAGTTTTTTGTAGCATCTAACTTCATGACAAATCATTCCCTCTTTATTTCTGTCAGCAAGTCCCCAAATACAACATCTGACACTGCTGAATTTGTTATGATCTCTGATAGCAGGGCCAGTGTGTCACCTTGTGCCACATAATTGCAAATGCAATCCCCACTGAAAATGCTGGAACACGAAAACTCTTGGGGTTTCTGACAGATGAAGATATTTTATGGCTGTTTGTCACAAAAATGCTCCTCTCCTTCTCTCATTCAGCATCATTGTCTTTGATTCTTATTTATTCCCCTGCCCAACATTCCCTAATGCAGCGCCTCCACCGCTGCCTCCTCATTATGTAACAGGACTTCACCACCGCCATTCACTGCACATTGTGGTATGGAACGCCTGAAGCTGTTCCAGCATTGATAACAGCCCTGCTGTAGCAGAACCCGAGGCCAGCATTGGAGGGTACCTCTGGCTCAGTATTTGAATCACGTTTCTCCACTCTGCTAAGCAGGATCCACCAGGGCACCAGGCCAGGGACGGCCCGCTGCCATGGCCAGACTGTCACACAATATGTACCCTGACCCCCTCTGAATGATAATGACACAGTGTGGCTTTGCTGAGAGCGGAGTGTTTCGCATTAGAAGGTCAATGTTGCTCAGAAATCAAGCTGATACTGAACAGATGTTGACTTGGAGCACAGTCTTCGTTTGGGAGAGGAGGAACTTACTTTCTTTCCCAGAGATGCAGAGTTTGCAGCCAAACTATTTGCAATTAGTCTGTGTTTCCATGCAGGATGTCCAGCAGATAAAATTTGCACCATTTGTCCAGATAGTGTTTTTTTTTTTTTTTTTTTTTTTTAAATCAAATACAGTGTGAGAGAATATGTGTGTAGTCTATTTCCTTTATCTTTTTTAGTATTGTATTTCACTTATTTAGTTTCACTTTTATCATGTACTCTAATGCTGAAGTCATTATATTTTATATTGTCAGTAAAAGACCAAAACCAACAATGCATTAGTCGCTCTCTGAAGACTTTCCAACTCCCCTAGCCTCTTGCAATCAGCCCCAAGCTCATTAATTCCTTATGAAGATGTAAATCTTTAAAAATAGTTGTGAATATTTACTTTCTTTTTTTTTCTTTTTTTTTTCTTTTAAAGGCTTTTTAATTTCCGAAAACAGCTGGTTACTGTAGCTTAAGATTAAACAGGAGCAAATGGTACATTTGTTGATGACTATTTTCAGCTGTGTATTAACACACAGTATTTACAGCTGCAGGAGGATTTATGTGGGAGTGACTTGAAATAAATTATGCTCAACCAGTGCAACAGTGATTCACTTATGTGTTTTTAATTGACAACAATTAAGTTAAATGACACAGGAGAATAAGACATATTGGCAACACAAACAATACTATTTAGTTAATTGTTGTTGTTTTTGTTCCTGTTCTTGTGTAATTTATTGACAATAATACAAAATACAGATGTTTACTTTAATCTCATTTTTACAGTTTATATTTCTACTGTCTTATTAGTCTTATTACCTTGTCAGCCTCCTGTAAACTACTTTGAACTGCACTAACTTGTGTGAAAGGTGCTACAACATGAAGTATAATTGATCAGTTGACCCATTGGAACATTTTGCATCGTGCTACCCTACAGTAACTGTGTAGTCATAGTATCAAATTCACATCTTCAGACTTTTTTCCTCGTATCTGATCGCAGGTGTCATCCAGGATGGACAGGAAACCGTTGCCACGTGAGGGAGAAGCCGTCTCCCTCCACCCCGACACCCAAACCAGAGGACACACAGCTGGGTAATAAAGAAGCACACCTCCCTGCTCGTCTCTGTTAAACCGTCTCACCTGAGTTTATTTACTGTATCCTTGCATATCCTCTTAATGTCTCTGCAGTTTATTGCAGGCTGTTTTCTTTGCAAGAATTTAATGCATCTCCCTTCTGTTTAGACTCTGTGTACGTTGGCATCGCTATTGGACTGCTGCTGCTCGTAGCCGGAGTCGCCGTATGTGTTCTGGCTTCATGCAGGAATAAATGTTGCTTAATGTGAGTTCTGGCTACAACAATGACACAGTTGCTCCTTTTGCTAATGATGATGATGATGTTGATGATGAAGGTGATGATGGGTGCATCTGCTGGCTCCACAGAAAGCCCGACCCGATGGACTACGGGGTGATGGATAACCAAGGCTTTGACTGCAGAGCAGAGGTCAGCGCACAGAAATGTCCAATCAATCATCAACAAATTATGTTTGAGCAACATTAGGTTTCGCAGATGTACAAATCTAATTTTTCAACCATTCGCCTCACATTTATTCAATAAGTGGATTTAACATTAGAGGAGGTCAGGAGGTGATCGCCAGGCTTTTCTGCTAGATTACATTTTTGATGTAGGATTATTGATTTTGTGGTTTATGTGGATGTTTGTGCTTATGTGTGCGTTTATTTACACACCGTAGTGCGTATACAGCAGGTAAACACAATGACTGAACTATATAATCTCATCAAATGCAACACCACAAGCTGAGGTGCTGAGAAACAAAACCTCAGTTTATTCAATATCTTTCTGATGCAGTCTGAATAAAAATGGAACATGGTAAGCTTCAGAAATCACAAGGCTTATACACTGGACTGCATTACATAACACAGGTGCAGTGGTGGAGGAAGTTGTCTGATTTTTTACTTAAGTAAAAGTACTAATATAACAAGTAAAAATGCTGCATTCAAAATCCTGCACAAGTAAAAAGTACAGAAGTATCAACAAATTGTCCTGCTGAAAAATGTCCCCTGTGGCAGATGCATTATTATATATTTTATTATTATATTGTTAATATTGATGCAACAATGTGTAAGTAGTTTTGTACTGTAGCAGCTGCTTTGGCTGGAGCAAATTTTTACTACTTTCTATGCAAGTGTAGTCATTTTTTTTTTTTTTGCGAAATACTGGCCAATTTTACCTCTGTGAGCCTCAAACAATTATTTAAATGAAACCATCTGAACAATTTAGACAGAAAATGTGTATTTGGTGGAACTGCTAACAACTCATACACATCACAAATATGACCAGGAACCTCAGGTAGAACATTGCTGTTTCTGAAAGGGATCCCAAGCAAAGATTGTTGGGAACCACTGTATTTTATGAGCTTATCATATGTGTGTTATGATAAATCCTAACATCTAAGTAGTGTGAAGTAGCATAAAATCGAAACAATCAAGTAAAGAAAATAAGTATAATAAGTACTGAACTTGAGTAAATGTACTTAGTTACTGTCCACCACTTCACATGTGTTCTTATTTGTGCATCCACCCGCAGTTTGCTTTATTTCCGGCAATTTTGAGATTTACTGCTATCACTGAAAAAGATCCCAGCATCAGAAATGATACAATCACAGCTATTCCATTTGGATAATGGCTCCTGTGTGTGTGTGTGCATTTATGAGGGTGCTTTTGTAAAAAGCCAAAATGAGGGAACTGTATGTGAGATCACACGCACACCTTTTTATCTGCGTCGTCGTGCAGCGAGTGTCATTGAGTAATAAAAGCGAGAGTGATGTTGAAAGCCACAACTGTCATGACTGATGATGTAGCTTATCATTGTGTGTGTGTGTGTGTGTGTGTGTGTGTGTGTGTGTGTGTGTGCGAGTGTGCGAGTGTGCGTGTGCTTATGTGGGTGTGTGTGGTGTGTGTAATGCAGTTCTCCTGATGAAATGCAGATTCATGATACTGTACATTACTGATACTTTAAAAATTGATATTTAAAAAAAAAATAAATTATTATTAGAAATGTATGTTTCGCTAATGCCAACAAATTGGAACTGATTATGTTCCAGTGATCAAATACATACACACAACAAATATATGTCACTATATTCTATATCTGTATTGGAATGTGTGTACATGTTTGCTTTCATGTGACTGCCAGTTAGGGTGCAGCTATAAATAGAGAGGTGTAGGTGTGAACTAGTATCTCCACAACACAGACAGATCTGCTTCAGCACTGATTTAACCGAGCAGCGGAAACAGTCTGTGATTATTCCACCTCTGAAAGATGATGAAATGTTTTATGGAGGTTAGAGGTGAAATTATGGACGCATAACGGGTCAATTAGATTTTAATTGCGCCTGCTTTTCGTACGCTCTCACGCATTAAGGCTCATCTAATTTTAAGCAAGTGTACATGATTTTCTCTTCCTCAGCTACCCA
Organism: Seriola lalandi dorsalis; assembly: GCF_002814215.2. NCBI lineage: Eukaryota > Metazoa > Chordata > Actinopteri > Carangiformes > Carangidae > Seriola > Seriola lalandi. The sequence goes on along the minus strand of NW_019525169.1, from coordinate 341,708 downwards.
GGCCAGGCTGCTGTGCCAGAGTTAATCCCAGGAGGAGCGATAGTCCTGGGCTTTTCATCAGCGTCTACCCCTGGAGGAGAGAGGTGGAGGTGAGGTGTCTCTGCACAGCCTTTTGGCCTTTACTCTAACTATCTGTGCACAAGTCATTGACATGATGTATGTCTCCTTGTGTGTATTCCTGCACAGCAGGGTTCGACCTGGAAAGACGCCAACCTGTCCTTCGCCAACCCATTGTACAATTACTCCCCTGACGTCAGTGGCGCTGAGCACAAAAGCTCGGAAGCATAAAAATGATGGACTTTACATATTGACACTGCAGTAGATCAGGGTCAGACTGTGTTTGCAAACACTTGATGAGTTTGTCTTCACTTGCTGAGGTGCCAAGTGGGGGGAAACAATGCAAAGAATGGAAGAAAGTCAGTGCTGATATGTTGCTGTGATTTACAGCCAAGTTATTTAAAAATTTATGGAATACTCTCCACTGATATAGTACTTCATGTTAAAATAAAAGCTAAAAGATGTTTGTTAGAGCTGCAGACAAGCCCATGGTTGTTGAATTCAAGACTTGAACAAATTGTGTCATAATAAATACCAAATAAATTGAGATTTAAAGAGGTAAACAGCTATAAAAGTTTATCTGCAGGAGCTCTGCTCGACACTACTTCAAACATATGTTTTATAGGATAAAACCTTTAAAGCAATATTTCAACATTTTAGGAAATTTGCTTATCCTCGTTCTTGCAGAGAGTTAGAGATGACAGGATTGCTACCACTGTCATGTCTATGCGGTAAATATGTAGCTACAACAAGAAGCCACTTAGCTTAGCTTAGCATGAACACAGGAAACAGAGAACCTTCTAGCCTGGCTCTGGCCGAGGAAGCAAAACCCACCTATGAACACATTTTAATGCTTACCGATTAACATGTTACATCTTGTTTGTTAAATCCATTAAAAATTTACCCAAAAAGTCAATATCTAGCACTAGACAACAGGACTAAATGGGCATGAGAGCACAGCCAAGAATTTAGATTTAGTCCATTTTGTACGTAATACAGCAAGAGTAGCAGTTCCCCAACACTCTCACTTGCAGAAAACATCCAGTGCTTTGAATTAAAAGGCTCTACTGAACACACACAGCTTCCAAACAGAGTCCTGACTTCATTAGCTATCTGTTTTAATCCTCACAAGTGCAAATAAAATAGCTTGCCCCTGTTTTATTTGCAAATTAAAATCCATTACAAGTCAGCATCCTGCAGCTGCTTTGTGTGTGGTGTGAGCTGACTGTCTAACTCTCTGTATCAACCAGCACACAGTACACGGATAATAAACAGCACAGTTAAAACAGTCTTATACAAATTTCATGAGTGTAAAGTCAAGGCCGTTCTCTGCTGTGTCACTGTCCCTGTCCAATATGTACTGATAAAATTCATGGTCATCTTTAGTTGAACCAATAATTTGACATTCTGGGAATTAAGCTCACTTGTTTTCTTGCCAAGAGGTATATAAGATCGATATCACATAACTGCTGTTAAATATGAAGCTGGAGCCAGCGGACGGGAAACTTAGCTTAGAATAAAGACTGGAAATGGTTTAACAGCTAGCCTGGCTCAGTCTGAAGGTTCAAAAATAAATAAAATCTGCCTCTAGCTATGAACCTCTAGTTATATATTTATCATACAGATATGAGAGTGGTGTCACATTCTGATCTACCCCAGCAGATAGCATTAAAGCATACTTCTCTAAATGTTGAATGTCGAAAATCAAATTAGGCAATACAGTTATATCCAGTTTTGCTTGAGGTTGGTGTTGCATTGAATATGAGTTTTGCAATATATCACCTTCTGTTGCTGCTCGTAATTAGATTTTTAGGACATTTTTCAAACCAACACTGTATGTGTCACTGTCGCCCTTCTCTATTTTAATCTCATTAGACAAAGGAGAAAAGAAAAGGTCACATTTTTTGCTTCATCAATGTATTACACTGATATCTTACACTACATGTACTGAATTTTGATTAAACCAATGAAACTTGAGTAGCATTTTACCCCATGCTGATGATATATATTATATTCCAGTATTTATAAAATATGCAAAAAGATGGCTGCTGTAATTACTAGCCAAATAATGAAATATATTTCTTATCAGTGTCCTTATTATTCCACAGGCCTTTATCTCACAAGACATTTTGACATGTCACAGCAGGAAAACCAGATGTGTAAACTAAATTAATTATGGCTGAACTCTATTGTTTGCTCAACATCACTCTGTCATGGACACTGTTTTAATAGTTTGACATATTCTTTCAGTGGGAACAAACACATTGTGAAGTTGTTTTTCTTGCTTTGGCTTGCTTTTAATATAGCGGTACATCTGGCTTTTATAAGGTGGAGTTGGGGCAATTAAAACCAATGCAGACTCCATCTCATTTATAATAAATGTCAGGTACATCTGTTGGTTCCTGCCTGTGAGTGCTCTGAGCCCTCTTAGTCAAAACACATTGAAACACACTCACATTCCTTCATGTTGGTTCCAAGTTAAAGCTATGAATCTTTAATTTCTAGACTCTGGATGACCACAATCTCCAGTGTCATTACTGTTTAGTCTTGTTCTCCATCACTGTAGAGTCTTTGCTGAGTCTGTAGGTGGATTCTGGTGAGAGATTTATCAGAGGCCACAGGATCAATTTCAGGCTCTGAGCTACTGCATTGTTTTATTTTTTGTGCCCTTGCCCTTATTACCTCACTGCCTTTTCCTCTGACACCCCATTCTGCCCTTGAAAGCCAAAAAGCAGTTTAACTACATATTGGTCAGAATTGAGTTAAGACTGTAATCTGACTTTTTGGCATCTGTTTTATAAAGAAAAAAAAGAATATTAAGAAAAAAAAGAATATATAAAATATTAAGCCGTGAAAGTCTATAATTTCCATTAAAACAGCATGTAAAATTGTCACAAAGAGTGACGGACAGACATTTAGACTTTTAATGTTAAACCAGGAGAGGCAGCTAATTGGGCAACTAGCCTTAATTAGCTACAGCTGCTGATGTTTCTCTTGCTGTAACCTGCGACTAATTGAAAAATATCCATTTTGATTAGAGTGCCTACTTGTAAGTTTTCTCTGCTGCCGAACATGGTTTCATGCCAGGAGTGTGTGGCGGTGATTGTCGCTTGAGAAGAGCTTCAGCCATTGTTTCGTTTACAAGACAAGGACTTATAATACGCGCTCTAACCACCACGGATTGAGGCTACAATGAATCGCTATCGGAAATTGACGAGACGCGCTGGGGCTAGCTGGTTGGCGTGCTAACTCAAGTCGAAGAAAAGACGTGATAGAGACTAGAATTAAGATTGTTGTTGCTTCCCACCACTGGAGACAGCTCTTGGCGAGTAAAGGAATGAAGTTTGAGGCTGAATTCGCGTTTCTTCTAGACTGGTAAGTAAACGGCTGTTAATGCTAACGTTGGTTATCTTGCTAACGGTAATTAATTTAGCAGATTAGCAGTAACTGCTAGCCTACCTTTCTCTACTGTCTCTGATCATGTCTCTGAACTGTAGATGGATTGATTTCAATGTACTGTGAATATCAATACTTTCAGCAAAAACATAATAATATGGGCCATAAACTATCAAAATGAACATGTTCAAATGGACAAGAAAGATGAAAGAACATATTTTGTTTGTACATATTGTGTTTTCCCCTGAAGATACTTAGTCGACGCAACAGGCACAAAATTGCAACCATTCTGTTACTTGTTTTTTCCAGACGGCCTGAAAATTTTCATACAATTTCACTGCTTCTGTAGTTACCACTCTGCTTTTATAGAGCAGTATTATAAAAACCTATCTACTGGAAAAGTTTAAACCTATTTAGCCTCTGAATGAATATCTCTCAAAGTTATTCAAATGCAGATCTTTGTGTTGCATTCATTGTTCTTTTATATTTTTGTGCTGTAATTAGTTGTGCTGTAATTGCAAAGCCAACAGTCCCATTGAGAGGCACCTCTCTGTCTGCCTCTCTGAATCACCTAAAACACCAGCTCAGCCTTCTCACAGCATCTACATCAATGTTTGTTTGTCTCGCCCCAGTGACATTTGACCCAACAAAACAACAATCAATGGCCTACACAAAAACCTTTTCCACTAACATGCCACCATACACAAGCATAAACAATGCCACCTTATACTTGCCTTGCCTAGCTTGCACACTCTCACATGATGGCCTGCTGACTGCAAATGTGCAGCCATCAATGTTTTTTGTCCTGGGCGAACATTTCTCTGGTAGCTTCGTTATTTGTGCTGTTGAATAGCACACAGGAGAGCTGGTACGCGCCAACCAGCTTTTGTCCTTGTGTTTTTGATAGAGCAACGTTAGTCAGCTTTTCTCACCGGGGCTATTGTTGTCACAGTTTTGTTAATCACAGAGCAGAGTCCATGTAAAGGTCACTGTTTTGTTTGTGTACAACTCTGTACCACTCCGGGAGGCTCCTGTAATGAAAACGCTCCTGTAAAGTTCAGCGATGACAGTCTTTAAGGACTCACTGTGTCAAAGTAGCACTGACGTTTGCATGATTTGCATAGTTATTCAGCTGAGTCCTCTCCCATCATGCCATGGCAGCATTCAGTCCAATTTCCTCTACCCTGCCGCTGCAGCAGGGGATTGGGGTAACCTCACCGGCCCAGTCAAGTCAAGGTGAAACCTAACCCCTGTCTTTGTAATGATAGCTCAGAATTGGTTCTTCTATCCTCTCTGGCTGAGTGCAGAGGAAAATGTCTGTTTCTTCTCTCTGTATTCAGTGAGAGTGGACGTCGATCAGCCCAGGGGGCTGTCTGCTGACCGTTCTTCAAGAGTTTCAGCAAAAATACCCCAGGTCTCTACTTCTACAGAGAGCTGAGGAGAGAAGACACTGCTGGGTTGCCTCTTGATTAGATCTCTTGTGGTTTTGGGCTGTAAAACCTTTATCTACACCTTAACTGCCTCCTGTGTTATACAATTAAGGTTCGTTATGACCTGAAAGAAATTGTGAATGGGTGTTTCGCACCTTGTACAACCAATTACGCCCTGTTCTGATATGCCATAAATATTGACCTGTCTCATACTCTGGTGCTCTCCCTCATTGTCCGTTAATGCTTGATTGAGTTTCCAAATACAAGACAAAGAAGTCGATATATCATCAAACATTGCTTAATTAATGAGATTTCTATGGTTATTATTTATTGTTTGCTTCATGAGATACACAAACAGGGCTTTACAGAATCAATGTTTATTTAGCTGTGGATTGGAAATAGAAGTGATTACTAATGATTAAACTTTTGGAGAGGGCATGTTGCTGCTGGCAGTGATGGAAAGTAACTGAGGACATTTACTATAGTGTGTGCTTAAGTCCGATTATATGCTACTTTATGCTCTACTCCACCACATTTCAGAGGCAAATATTGTACTTTTTCACATGTTGTGGAGCACCACTACATTTATTTGGCAGCCATAGCTACTAACTACTAATATTATTATTATACTAAAATTGACTCCAAAACTAAATAAATTTATAGGTTACTGACTGTCTACCAACAACATTAAGTTGCACCTACGTGTTAATGTAATGATTTTGCAACAATCGTGGACCATTTTTTCTGCACAATGGGCACTTACATATTGTACAATATTTTTTCATTCTTATTGCTACTTTTATTTGAGTGGTTTGAATTCTTCTTCCACTTCTTGTTTTCTGTAGCTCCAGCTTGTGAAATAATGTCTATACTTCACATCTATCATTCTAACATTCATCAGAAACGCTTGTGCAGTGCAGCATGCCTCTTTTCCTTTTCTGTTTGAGTGGAAATGTTCCATGAAGATTTATTGATGAAACATCAGTTGGAGATGTATAACAAAATATTGAGAAAGACTCCAAGACTCAGTTGGTAGAATAGAGCCAGTAGGTGTCTGTCCCCTAGTTTCTTGGAATTTCCTGGAACAATCTGAAGACCGCGGTGGTTATCGTTGTTGGAGGTGGTGTACTACACAATAGCTGGCACAGTAGCGGGATCACAAATGTATTTAAATCTGTGACTTTTTTGCCCCTTGGGGCAGCATAAACAAGATGTAAACACAGCATTGACATATTATTATCACCATATGGGGAACTATGTTGCTAACATTGCTTTTTTACATAAAGACCAGTTATGGAGCAACATTATTATTAATTTGGAGCCATGTTTCTGTCCATCCAATGGATAGAAGCCTAGTATTTACTCTCCTCTTAGCTTTCTCTGAAGAGTCACTGTCCATTAACTCCTGAGGGAAATACTCTTAGGCTGCTAAATGCTCCATCATGTTCACCAGCTATTTTATAAAAATGATCTGTCTGCTGTTTGGTGCTGAGTAGGTAGTGTTTGCTGCAAAATAAGAGCATGGAGAGTGAGCCAAAACAGTAATATTGAGGGGCTGTAAAATCAAAACAGTGAGCTGAAAAACACTAAAGAGCTGAGGGGAACTACACAGCAGGATAATTATCTGTGTGTTTGTCCCTAGGATGACAACTTCTCACACAAGCGTTTTCATTTGATCTATTGTTAATATGAAAAAACAACTTATTATATTGCACTAAATATCACTGGGTTAAGAAATAAGCTGGTTTGGGGTCAATATAGCACCGACACAATACAGGGTTAAGTTTACTCATGTACCAGTGGGTTGTTGTGACTCAGTGCTTTAAACATCTAACACCATATTCTTGCATTGGAGGAATGTCTCTGGCTGACGTGAAGCACCATGTTTAAGGCACTTCTGTATTATGAAGCGCCAAGTCAGCTATATTCATCCAGAAAAATACGTCTTTCCCAGTCTCATTTACGACTTGGATGTTGATGTGAACACAATTTACAAGTCGGAAACTCATAAATATGTCATCTCCAATAAGACAAGAAGGCAGCGCGACGCCAAAGCTACTCAGGTGTAAATGTCCTAAACTACTGTCAAGCGGCTCCTGAAGCCAGCAGCAGGCAGAGAGACGACACAAGAGGAAGAAAGGGGAAGCATGAGTGTAAAAAGCTTTCTTGTTGAACTTGTAAAACAGCTTCTTGTATATTTTCCAGTTTTTTTTTTTTTCAATGCAGATTCAAACTTTATTTAACTGCAAAAGATTGTTGTGCAGTAAAGCAAACCTTTTTAAAGTTTCCACTCAAAGCAAAACTAAGTGATTGTCTTCTGCTTTCAGGTCTTTTTCATATTATTATGAGAAGGAAAAGCTAATAATTAGCAATGCTCTAATGGAAAGAAAGACAGAGCTCAGCTTGTTCCCCTCAGTGTTTGCAGTCTCTTGCTGCCACACCACCTCTTTGTTCCCTGTTGATTAAGTGGCCAAGCATCATAAATGCTGCGGTGATGACATGCTGCTCAACAAGTGGGACCCAACTCTAGACATATAAGCACTCTTTGGAAAATTTGCACACACTACCACCCTCGGAACAAGGAACTTCGATGACGCTGGAAACCTCCCATTTCATCCCATTAGTTTCATCACATGTTTTTGATGCTCTTAAAGGTCACCATGGGGAGACCGGGTGCGGTGTGGTCTCCAGCCAAGCAAAAGTTCACAGCATCTGTGACTGATCCTTCTTATACGTCGCACAGGGAAGGAGTTGCAGAGGGTTTGAGAAGTAGAAATAAAGGCTTAGAGAGAATTTAGAGAGGTTGTGAAAGAGGATGCTTTGGAGAAATGGATAAAGAAAGAGATTTTCAGAGGGGTCATCTGAGAACTTAGCCTGGCTTCTTTTTGCTGGAGTTGTGGAACAAGGTGATTAGAGCAGCAGACTCTACGGAGAGCTGCGGCCGCCGAGTCTCGTCTGCTGTGATGACTAAAGTGCTTGGAAAGCGTTATAGAGAGAGAAAGAGAGGGGGGGGGGGAAAAGGAAAGAAAGGAGTGTAGAAGTTCATGTGTGTGGATGAAGGAATCAGGACTGTTTTCCCATGCAGCCTCTGTGGCCACATTGTCAGGGACTAAATCACATTTCATCCTGATACTGGACCACATGATCTGATCGAGAGATGCTTTATGGATTAAATGGCCGAACTGCATGTGTCAGCAACAATCTCCTTTTATGATAGGAATACATCACTGAGCAGCCTTTTTTTAACTTCTTGTTGGGATTGTTTGTGTTTCCTGTACAGAAATTTGATATATGCCCCTTTGAGTGCACAAGAGGTGTGTGCTGATCAAATCAAGCTGAGGGCGGTTCAGATTTATGTGAGAACGTGGATGTGACAATGTCACCGTCAGCAGATATTTATACCAATCTTATGAGCATAACAACATCTCCCAGAGCTTTTTTAAGACAAGCAACTGCTTTAAGAGCGTTCGGGACCTTTATATTAACAAAAACTGAAGGTCATTGTGTAAGTCCAAAGTAAAATTCATGCTTGACTCTGTTTTTGCACAATCACCGATACTTTACCGGATCTGGCACAAATCAGCGTCTGCATTCATGTAAACAATCCACTGTTGCACCCACTTTGTTGGCAGACAAGTGGTTTTGAGTGGCCAGTGAGAATAATCAAGGTAATTACTAATTACTGACAAAGCTATGGCAGTAATTGCTATTTATTGATCTGTTTTCATTTGGGAGCCAGACTGATTTGCTGTGAGACGTTTACAGACTATATGTGCTCTGATGTTTGGATTGTGATGACTTTTGTTACCTTTTCACCACTAAACAAAAGTTTGAAAATCTATTTTGTTCCCCAGACAAACCTACTTTAAATGTTCAATATGCATGCACACAAGCCAAGTAAATTATAAAAGGAGTCCTTTATGCAAGAGTTTCCTCTCTACATTAAGTTTTTCCATGACTGTGGTGCAGCTCCTGAATTCCCACAGCGAGTATCTTAATTGGAACAAGCATGTGGTCCAAGTTATCCTTCCTGTGCGAAATGAGCGCCAACTAAGCAATGAGGAAGAAAAAGTATGGTGAGTCGTCGTCCTGGGCACAGAAAGAGAGAGAGAGCTGTATTGAGGGGAAAAAAAAAGAAAAAATGTTCCCTGACATGAGAGGTTTCCAAGCCCCCTCCCTCACACCCTTCAATGTCTGGCTGCTTCTGAGAAAAGTGAAAACACATAACCACAGAACCCCGCATGATGATTTGTACATTTAGATCATCATTTATCATCTGTAAAAATCCAGCTCTGACTGTATTTATGTGATATATTGACTGTCTGTACTCGTCTTCTTCTCATGAATCAAATGGGGTCATTAAAGGGAATAATTTACATGCAAGTTTCCAAAATTCCCATTCATCAGTAAACTAATGCTCTGTGCGGTTCCCGGAGACCCTGGGCCCTAAAAAAAACTACTTAACATTTTTTTTATCAGAAAAGAAAAATCCCCTGATTTTATGAGAATTCCCCATAAATGTGATTTTGTACTAATGATGTGTCAGCCCAATAGAGAAAATGATGTTTTTCTTCTATTAAACATGGATTTTTTTTTTTTTTTACATGCTCTGTATCTCTAATTAGTCTTTTGGAGTCAGGATCAGGATTTCTGTTTTTTGAGTATTATAATAGTTTGTTTATAGGAAGTCTAACAGAGACTTACTAAGTGATACAAAAGACAAGTAACATCGCTAAGATAACATAACCCATTTCTTTATCTGTGAATGACTTTTTAGCAAACATAATGAAAATATATGTGTTCCTATGCAGCTCACATAACATATAAAACATGAAATATGTCCTCATTTGGTGACTGATTTGGCACTTACTGCTATTATTTTAACACATCCAGCAGTGCGTTTGTTTGGGGAGGATGTGAGGGAGGAAATGAGGATGCGGAGCTAATGTCAACAACACCTAACGGTTAAGAAATTATGACCTAACTTGCACCTGAAGAGGGCGCCATCACAGTTCAATCACCTGACTGAAGAGAGGGGAAAAGGTGGAACAAAGTTAGATAGATAGATAGATAGATAGATAGATAGATAGATAGATAGATAGATAGATAGATAGATAGGACAGTCAAAGAGGTAACAGCCTTAAAAACATAAAGGATTAAAATCATAATAGAAACTGAACTGAGACTAAAAACTAGGACCACAGTAACTCTAAACAGCGCGTATACAACCTAAGCCTCTGGTATACATTTTAATATAGGCAGCCTATACATGAGTCTTTTTTGTCTGCAGGCAAACAATGAGCCTACATCAGCTCCAAACGCCTCCCTGCATCTTTCCACATCATTCAAACGCCGCTCGTCTGACAAGGTGCAGGTAACATCCCGAAGCAAAATCTGACTGTCTCCCCGGCAGCTGGAGAAACGCTTTGTGTGTCTGGCTCTCCGGGTTCTTCTGCACACACGGAGCATCAGCCGGAGGAGGAAGAGCCATTGGCCCCGAGTAGTTGATGACGGAGGGTAAGCGCACTGTCTTCTCTAGGAGCGCATTAGCCTATTGCTCCTTCTCTCTCTCTCTCTCTCACACACACACATACACACACACACACACACGCTCTCTCACTCTCTCACACACACGCACACACACTGCACCTCCGTTCAGTGGGATGAGACCGGTGTGTGGGACTGGGATGAACCTTTAAGTGTTGAACTTGTGCTCTTTCTGTTATTCTTTTTTTGTTTGTTTGTTTTGTTTTGTTTATTTTGGAGGTGGAGACCTGTTAGGACGAGCGCGGTGACTCTCCAGGAGCGCGCAGAGTGGCGCACGCTGGAACAAAAACAGCTCAGTGCACCGAGTGCAGCGCAGGCAGGTTTCCGTTTTAAAAGCAGCAGGAGAGGCAGGAGAGTTACGAGAGTCCACGGGGGTAAGCTGTGTCTGTGCATGAGAAAGACGGGACCCCTCTGTTAAAACGACCGGGAAATCGAGAAGAGGAATCAGCGGCGGAACTTGGATATGGCGGGCGTGAAGACGGTCGACCTGCTCGTTGGAGTTGTTTTAGTTTTGCAGTGTGTGGGGAATGTCCGAGCCGAGATCCCAGCCAGTAACGGTAAGAACCTGCACCTTCACCACTAACCAGACCTGATCAGAGTGAGTTTAGCTCCTTTTTCCTTCTTAATGACTCAAGTCCCTGCAGAACAGGCGGGACACAGTGACACAGACAGGTGGAGTAGGTTTGCTTTTGCATGAGAATTACTTCTTTTTGTTTTATGCTCAAATTGCAGCTTTTGGAGCAGCAGAAATTTCTCTGTTTATCTGGTTTAAATGAATGCAGAGTTTTTGTGTGTGCAACAAACACAGTAGACACACACCCTCCAGGCTCTTTTACTTCCATTATTTTATTTTTAGGAATCATTAGACAAGGCTGTCATGACCCACTAACTTCCCCTGTTTCTGTCTGGATCAAAGACTTTGTTTCATTCTAATTATCATATTTTCACTACAGTTAAAAGGTTGAGTTAATTGCTGTGCTTTTTTCCATATTTGCTCATGCATTTCCCCCAGGCTGAGCTGATTAGTGCTGTACACTGTACAGTAAAAACAGTGTGGCATTCAGTTAAGAACATGAACATTTTAATCTGGCTCTTTTTGTGTCTTCTGGCATGTTTATGTACGAGATAGGTGCTTTCTCCTCTCTGTTTCCTATCTGTTATGACCTGCAACATCCTGTAACCTAGAAGTGTCATCTTGCTCTGCAACTTTTAAAAGGTTTGATATCAGAAACAACTGAATAGTGCAGGTGCTTTCTCTGTAGAAGTCCTGCAGAGGAAATGCTGAATAACCTGCATGCTCTGCCCCTCTTGATGTCCTTGATTATAAGACACAGTCCACACTGGAGGACGAGAACTCCAGTGTGAACAATATCCCTACTGTAAAGCCACAGCGTGTACACCTAAAGTCTCACCCTAATCTCAAATCCACACACACACACACACACACACACACACAGACACACACACACACACACACACACGCACAGAGCTCAACCTCAGACAGACAGTGGAATAAGTCAATGCCAACATTGGTTCTGTGCATACAGGCGAGCTCTTGTTTCCCAGAGCTTTTATTGCTGGCAGCGAATTTTCATCACGTATCAAATAGTGGTTAGAGAAATGTTCTTCTACTGACAGTGACTGTAAATTAATCCCGTATGTGTGTGTGTGAGTGTGAGTGTAGCCCACAGAGGAATGTATGGCTCAGTTTGGGAGAGAGAGAGAGAGAGAGATGTGCTATCGGCTGTGTGTGACCGTTCGCACTGAGGCACGTGCAAACACACACACATGCACTTTTTTTTTAGTTTCACACAGTCATACTCAGTCTAATTTATGAATTCAGTCAGTCTCATGGGGGCTGTGCTGCGCTCTGGCTCATTTAACATCAGTGCTTTAGCAGAATACAACAGCTTGTTCGCCTTTGCACAGCCTGGAATTTCGGTTTCAAGTGGAGAAAAAAAAGGAAGAATAAAACTTGTTTTAGAGGTTTTTACAGACTGAGGAAAACTCCAAAACAACAACATCTATAAACAAAAAGAGCATTTTCCTCTCAGAGTGCTTCATCGCTCCATCTCCCGAGTGAGCTGGACACGGTTAAACTCCACTCCACCAGTATGTAGGACAGTATTTTTAGACATCTGGGTGAGGTGCTTCCCTTGTCACAGACTGACCTCCACTCTTGTGTTGCTGCAAGCAGCCCCTCTCCTTTCTGAGATAGGGCTGTATCAATAGAGCACAGGTGGACTCCTCCAGTCTCCACAAGTCCACTGAGTTATAATGTACCATTCCTTACTAGAAAAGCTTTCAGACAAGTGTCTCAGCTCCAGTAGAGCCGGAGAGTTGAGGACTGGTTGAACCATTCATTTCTCTCCTTGCATTTATTAGTTTGATGAGCTGTGGAACACATCTGGGCGAAATTACACAACATCCTGTGAGCTCAGTGCATCGTTTTTCTTTCTTTTCTTTTTTTTTTTTTTTTTTTTAAAGCTTTCAGTCTGTGGCTCTGTGATGTTCACCCGGCAACACACTCAGCAGTGGCACACTCAAAAAAATTGTGGCTGATTTTGGGGTTAATTTGCACTCCGGTGCTTTTCTGTGAGCGAAAGAAGAGATGTTGCTCTGGCTTCTGGAGCATGTCTGCATGTGCAATGGGAGAATGAGAGGGAGAGCGTGAGAGCAGTAGCGTGAGAGAGAAAGTCCTGCCTCGTGTAACGATGTGGTCTTATTTAAAAGCCCGTGCTGTGGGCTGTTAATGTGCTAAGATTGTGGTTGTATGTGGAATTTCATTCGTTGTGGATGCTCGCAGCCCTGTTTCTCTGCTAGCTCAGGGAGGCTGACAGAGGGTTAACCCGCTCACAGGCAGCAGCGATATGGACGTCTCCTCATCCATCATACTGCCAGCTGCTGCCTCTGCAATCATACAAGCACACACTCGGAGTGTGAGGGTGAGCTGCAGAGAAACATGCAGATTGGATCTCAGAGAGTCTGACCTTCATGACTAGAGATGGGTTCTGAAAGCTGGTTTTGTTTCTGATCCGGTTCACCTGAAATTGCAAAGCTCAGTAGCCACCAAATCACTTACTGAATCTTAAATTTTAGTTTTTGCCTTTCTCTGACACTACAGGTGTCTGTAAAGAAAAAGAAAACTCTCAGCGATATTAGGTAGGTTTCCATTCGCCTGTTTCTATGCACATTTTCAATTTCGGTGTCAAAAAACCCTGAAAGGAAATTTGAAAAACACTTGAAATATCGCAAACAACTTTTTATTCTATGCTGAGGTGGTAAAGTCGGTTTATCAATAATAACGAAAAAACTTTGTGGAATAAGTCACGACGTACAGGAAGCATGTGACTTAGTGGTCAGTGAAGTTTCCTCTCCATTGTTGAGAGGAAAGCTAGTGGCAGGTGAAAACATCAGATCTGTGTGGAGCGATGAGACTGTCGCCTTGGTCAAATGAATAAGTTATCATGTTCTCTACATTGTTGTTGTTAGCTTCAGGTTTGACTTGCGCTCCCCTTAATTATATCATAACGTTGCGCCCTCTTCTTCTGCTGTGGTTTAATAGCAACTACCTGGAAAATTAGCACCACCACCATACAAACTACTTAAAACGATTCGATAAGCAGATTCCTGAATTCAGATTTGAAAAAAAAAAGAAGCTATGGGATCCCATCTCCTTTCATGACAAACGCTGCCATGCCGCTCTCCTCTCTTTGTCGTACTCAGTGGGACAATTCCTAACATAAACTGTCTGCAGAGAAGTTCCTTCAGCAGAATGGGAGGAGCGACTCAGTCTACTTAAGCGAGGAGATTGTAAGCCTTCTTGGAATCTCACCCCCCCTGTTCTCCCTTCTCTTTCTGACATTGCACATTTCAGAACGGAGAGAATGAGCCAGCCTCTTTATTGGCCGTCTGAATGACCCGCTGAAAGGAGCTACCATGAATGGATGACGGGGGTTGGGTGGTATGGGGAGGGGGTTGAGAGACAAGGTGGGGTGGCGGCGACTGGGGTTATTGTGCTGCCCCTGTATGCGGCGAGAGCGGGCCATGCCATACATCACAGAGGCAAGGGAGGCCGGGAGGCAGGGTCATCCCCCTGCACCAGCATGCAACAGCAGCACCGGGCTCCTGCATTAGTCACGGCTGGCCCCTGTCGCTCAGCTCCCGCCCCTTTTTACTCCGGGAAGAAGCTCGGTCTGACGGCTTGAGAGGGCTGGAGTTCAGTAGTCTCAGAGACAAAGAGCAAAGACGCCACTAGTTAATGAAAACTCAGTGCAGTTAAGCTCCTCTTTAGCTTCTCCTCATTGTCTTTCATGTGGTTCAAAAGATCCTTCACTTCCAATTGTTGCATTGCTCTGCCAGAGTTATCACATCCTCGGGGTCGCAGTAATCACTCCCTGGCATTTTCTACTCTGTGTGATTTGTTTAGTTTATTCAAAGCAGCAAAACTGTGGATCTTGTCCGTCAAGCAAGTTTGAAAAGGTCACGGGCAGGAGCAGGAGACTAATGATGGTTAAAGCGGCCTTGTTACAGATCTGGATGTCAGCGGTTTAATGAGACATGACAAGCATTTTCCATTCATGATAATCATCCCTTTTCTACAGATGATTACAAAGCTGCCAGTCGACCACAGCATCATCCACAGTCAGTTCCGTTATCTGCTCCTCGCTTTGACTCTGCCAAGGGATGCTGCCAGAGGAGAAGCTAGATCATCAGCTGGGGAGGGAAATGAGTGAAATGATTTTTATTTATGTGGGAGGAGTTGCCTTTTCTTTTGCCAGGAGGGGAGCGTATGAGAGGGTAATGAGCAGAGGGAAGAAGCTTATTGAAATTGACGATTCCCCGTCTGTGCTGACCGGCCACACAGTGCAAGAGAAGATAATTACAGTAGCATAATAACAAAATGTGACACTCTTCAGTGTAGTGAGTGATGACTAACAGCATAGATTATAAGAGAAAAAATGAATGGTAGGAATACTGAAGGATAATTTCTCCCTTAGCTGCTCTTATGCGGGTGTTAGCGCTGTAGATCATCAGCTAGTTATTTTACTGCTACAATCAATCAGATTAATTTGCCAGTTTGTCAAATATGCATGAAATAGAAACATAGTTGA
Source organism: Seriola lalandi dorsalis (assembly GCF_002814215.2). Taxonomy (NCBI): domain Eukaryota; kingdom Metazoa; phylum Chordata; class Actinopteri; order Carangiformes; family Carangidae; genus Seriola; species Seriola lalandi. The sequence continues at coordinate 326,164 of NW_019525169.1, read as the reverse complement.
ATCAATTTTTATGTGCTTTTGTTGTGATTTTTATCCACACTGCCAGTGAGGGCACATGAAGAACAAGATAAGACAGTAATGTCAGGACACAGTGTGTGGCCCAAACTCATAGTTTGACTGAAAGCGAAACTGTGACAAAACCCGCCATAAGAAAATACGAAAGATCAGGAAGTCCTTTTTTAATCATAGTTCGTATACTGAAAAAGAAAAAAGGGTGATCGTATATCTGTCTGGTGAACTAAAGAATGCTTTTCCATAAAGCAACACAAGTAAGTGAAGCTACTGGAGGTGGGAAAAATGATGAAACTATGTCGGGATGCAATTTAAGATTATTTTCATTATTGATTAGACTCTTGATTATTTTTCTCGATTAATTGTTTGGTCTGTAAAACACCAGAAAAATGCTTCATTATCTTCAGATGTATGGTTTTGTTCTTTGAATGATCCAAACCCCAAAAATATTCTACTCACTATAGTGTAAATCAAAGAAAAGTAGTGAATTCTTACCATTTACAACCTGGAACCATCCAATGTTTGACATTTCTGCTTGAAATCTGAATAAAACGATTAAATCGATTAATTGGTTTTTCGAAATAGCTGCAGATTAATATCCTTTTGATCAACTAATCAATCGATCATTGCAGCTCTAAAACTGTGACTATGTTGGACTTTTTTTTGTATAATAATCATACTGTGTTCAGCATCTCTGAAGCTGTTTGATGTGACATACTGACACCAACATCTGATATTTAGCCTGTCTCCCTCCTTCTCTTTAGTTTCAGTTACTCCTATTGAACTAGATTGTAGCTGCATAGGAAATATCATTGTAAGTGGCTGTTATCCATATGGATTAAACCAATACTCCGCCAAAAACAATAGTATGCACAATGTGGAACTTTTCCTTGGTGCATTTTTCCTTTGAAGTTGTCTAATCGGCTCCATGTGAATACAAGTCACATGCAAACTTTTTCAAATATTTGTCTAGCCTTGCCCGAACGCTGAGGACCGCTGGACACATTAAACCAGCTCAGGCCTCACAGGAGTTCAATATTAGCACCTACTGTATAAGATGGATATGCACCAGTAAATTACTGTTGTGGTATTTGACAAAGTTCACAGTGCAGAATTTTATGGGTAAAATAGCATGAAATGGCTGAGGTGGAAGAGGTTGAAACCTTAAAACCTGTTAAAACACCACAAATAAGTAATGATGTGAAACACAGATGGAGTGATTTCATGCTTGATACACTGTGGACCTGCTGGAGAACCATTTAGTTCCTTTATTTGTGTGTAATGGGAGAGCAAGAAAAATTAAATTATTACTACTATTAAAAATTACTAGCAGGTGTTTAAAAAAAAGTATGTGATGAATTTGCCCTTTCAAATTATTTAAGAAAACTTGAAGTCATTTTGATTTTACCTCCATCTGGGTCATTTTTTCAACACACAAACCCCTGCAGGTGGCCGTACTGCAGCTGTGCATCAGAACACAAACCAGCCCTTCCAAATGTGAAAATTATGTATGGTTCCTGCTGCTTTTTCATGCAGCGCCTGCACCAAAATGATGAAACGAAGCCAAAGATTTGATGCGCTCGCTGAAGAAAGTTGAAAGAAGCGGCTCTCCAAAGGGCAGCAAAGTGTTACATGCTTCGCTATCATGAAGGAGAGGAGAGAGCGTGTTGTTTCGGGCTGTCCAGGCATGCTGAAAGAAGATAAGGTGCCCGCCCAGCAGAGGAGCCCGTCACCCCACCCTGCAGCGGGCTTCATATCCTGAGCCCAGCAGGAACAGCGGCTTGGCTTTGTCCCACAAAAGCAAGTGTCACTCATGGGGTTTATGGCATGCTGCTAGATGCCTTTGCCTATATGTGCAACTGTGTGTGAAAGTTTTCTCTCTCACACTCTGTATCAGAGTCTGCCTCTCTCTGTCAGTTTCAATAACTGCAGTTATTTTCACTATTGTTTTCTTGCTTTTACTCTTAATATTTTTGAATGTAGACAGCTGCGAGTGAAGTAGCTGAAGACGGGATCAGTATGTTGCTGTTAGAAATTTAGCAGTGAAGGCTTAGTCAAATTGTTGGTCTTGTTTACTGATGGAAACACTTCTGACGTTTGTCTTCATTTGATAAGAGAAAAACTTGCAAATCGAGTCATGAAAAAGTATAATCTTGTTGGTGCTTGTTAACCGCATTTCTCCACATGTTGAAGTGGTGTGTATGATGCTATAGTGAGAGTGACACTAAGAGTTTGACGTATAGTGTCTTTTTTAGTCTTTCCGAAACCAAAAACACAATACCAAAAGTGTGAGGGCGTGATTAAACAGTGTGTTTGTCTGCTCTGACATAAGCTACAAATGTTAGTATGCTAACTATCTACAATAGTAACTGAGCATTACTTAAAAGGCCATGGGCATTTCATACCACATTATTTTGTTACAATATAGTTGAGTTACAGGTTATGTAAAAAAAAAATCATAAGACCATACCTGTAATATGATTTCTTTTAAAATGAAGACTACACAGCAATAGGTTAAAAGAAGCATGCTCCTTTATTTAAGAATCATCACTTGGTGAGGATGCTAACTTTTAGCCTGGGACCTGTTAGCTTTAGCATCAGTAAGTCAGCCGTCACACGATTTCACATGCAGCTATCAAATGCATTTAGAAGACCCTCCCTTTTAAATGAGTCAGCTGGAAACATCACAAAGAAATGTAGATGGCAGGAGCCAACGTTAGCTTAATTAGCTAGCTAGCTATAGCCAGTAAAATCTGACCGTGATTTCAGCTGACAGAATCGACAGTCACCACCTAGAAAAGTCTGCTTTTGAGCACTTATGTCTGAATTCAAGGACTCATTGTTTCAGTAAATTCCAAGAATGTTAGGTAAATCTGCCAAGCAACATTATTCAATTGTGAGAGTTTCATCGATACATACCTCTAGTTGCTGTGCTTGTGTGACTCTTTTACCGGTGGTTTTTGAGGTGTACCATGTCAGTAAAATGCAAAACACCTTCATTTATTTGAGCGAGAGAGATTACATTTAACCTGACCCTTAACCTCTGTTTATGATGTGAATAGCATCACCACTCCCAAAGCCATCAACTACAGTTTTATTACATGCAGTTGCTCCCTTCTCTAAGTTAAACATACCAGATGTAAGAGGTACCTTTTGCCATGATTGTGCCATGATGTCTGCTAGTGCTGTGAGGATGTTCAAACGGTGTTTTGAACCGTGCCAAGTGAACCCTTGCAGACACTGATGTGTTTTCCTTGCTGTAGGTCCAACAGTGCTGCCTTTGTTACTCTGCCCGGAAAGTGTCTCCGCGTCCCCTGTCCAGAAGTTTCTCTTTCCCCACCAAACTCATCCTGACAAAGAACAAGTATGCCCCACGGCAACGGCTTTTCACAGTGCAACACAGACTGCAAGACTTTGATGGGCCAGAGCATTTTGGGGTGAAAATGAAAAGGTTTACAACCACGATTGTATTTCTGCATGAGAAGGCAGTGAATAGATTGTGTCTTTGATGACTGCTTCAGAGTGGTTTGCCACCTTACATCTACAATACAGTAATGTTGACAGTAAATCTTTAAGATGTGAAAGCTGATTACTGCTCTTGTCACATGCCTTTCTGGTGAACATGTCATTTGTTTTATGCAATTACTTGATGTCTTGAAGCACTTAATGTCGTAGAAAGTCAAATCAGCTGTGCAGCCTCCAGGAGTTAAATTTGGTCATCTGTCACAGTGTGTGTTGGAAAGAAAATGGTCAACATTGTTCTGCGACTTGTTTTGGCTAATTCACCCCTCAAATGAGTCATGAAGCTTCATTACAGTTCTTGTAATACATCTGTAAGGCTTTCTGGTGGCTCTGCTTGGCTTTGTTGTTCATCACTTGAACCTTCAGGAATCAGGACTGCCAGGAATGGGAGGATAAAGGACTCTTCCCAGAAGCCAACAGAGGTTTCTGGAGGCCAGGGTGATTTTTGTTTGGAGCATGCAGCTTTGGACAAGCTTGTTCCAGTGTCTCCCAGCTGTCCACCTCCTAACTCGGTGCTGAGCTCATCCTGAAGCTGTAAACAGGAGGCCAGTTGGCAGCACATTCATAATGGGAGTTGCACTTGTAGCACATTTTCATCTCAGTCCTGTTTACCACTTCTTTTCCTTCTTCTGACTTGATCAAACATGCTTGATTTAACAAATGTGAGCCAGACCCCAAAAAAAAAAAAAAAAAATCAACAAGTGATTCTGGTACATGAAGTTTAGTTTGTGCCAGGTGTTCAGGTTTGTGTCTCTATGCCAATCCTTAGTAGCTGAAAGTCGCTCCCAGAGCTCAGCACAGAGCCAGGAACAAAGGCTTGCTTTGAGTCTTTGTGGTGATGAATTGCAAGGTGTAACAGCAGCCTTTGTATGAGTGTACTGTATGTGAGTCAGAGAAAGTGGAGAGACTGGTAGCAGTTCCCATGCTCTGCCCAGGTAACAAGACACTCCAAAGTCTTAATCCAGTGGTATGTCCTGCACTGACTGTCGGATTTAATTTTGTTTTCTTGTAGGGTCTGGCTAGAACAAGCATCCTGATATCAAGGGAGGTCTGGGTGTGGTGAAGTGTCCACATTATCATCCAGAGGGCAACAGCATATCAGTTTAACGGGCGCAGTAGATCAAATTCTGTGATATGGCTTTGTTAGCAGTAAATTGGCTGGTCTGTGAGTCTTGGCCTGATTACTTAATGTGGCATCTCTATTAGATACAGTTGTTTTTTATGTACATAACCTGGTATAAGCAGCAATATCTGTTTGTGTTTGGAATGTTTCGCATTTCTCTTTCCTTTCCTGTCCCCTTTTTTTTTTTGACAAACAAGATAAAGCTATCACCGTCTGAACAACCACTTTCTCCCCCTTGCCCATGGAGGGTGGCTCTCAATAATTTCCTTCCTTTAGGCTGATGGGTCTTTTGTCTCGTGTTCAAACATGCAGTGTTTGCTAACATAGTGTCACTGAGAATGAATACTCCTAGGACCTGGGCCCATCCCGCTGAAGTACTTAGTCACCTCTCTAGGACTATTGAGCTGTGCTGTATTACACTTTATATCCAGCAGCAAAGTGGTGTATTAAAATGGTAAATTACATTCATTTTCATCAGCCAATGATGTCCTGCCCAAAGAAAGTGATTAATGGTGTTTGTTGTGAGGGAATTCTTAGTGTTTGTGACCATTAAAAAGCTCTTATTTCAGGTGGTGAGAGGAGCTCTAACTGCATCGTAAAGTGGTAATTGACTCCCATTTAAAGGCCTTTGTTTCCAGTGCCCCAGAATGCACTAATAAGATGGCAAGTAAATTAGTGCGAGGAGTTTAATTATGAATATGTTATTCATACCAATGCACAAAGGTAATAAATGTGCTTGTCCCTAAAACAGGTGGTGGGGTGGGAGTGAACGATAGGTGAACAATGTAAAACAATTGCAATGCAATTGGTATGGGCAACAGACACTACGGGGTCTGTTACTGATAGACGGAAGGTTATAAAAGTACGGTGGCCCAGAGGTGCAAAACACAACAACATTTAAGAAAACTCAACATTACAAAAAACATCATGCCATATCAGAAAACAACAAAACCAACAACACAATGGAAAGCAACATTTTAGAAAACACAACAAAACGGATGTTTTTAGTTTTGATGTTGCATTTTCTAAAATGTGTTTGTGATTTTGTTCCGTTTTCTGTAATGTGTTGTCTGAAATGTTTTTGTGGTTTTTATTTTGTTGTTGTGTTTTAGTGTTGTGTTGTTGTGTTTTGCACCTCAGGGCCACCATGTAAAGGCAAGGAAGGAAAATAGTTGTGCTCCTTCCTCCTGCTCTCTCTCTCAGTCTCTGTCTCTCTCTCTCTCTGTCTCTCTCTCTCTCTCTCCCTCTCTCTCTCTCTCTCTCTCACACTTCCTCTGTCAACCCAGTCGATGGGCCGCCCACCCCGAGCCCGGTTCTTCTCGAGGTTTCTGCCTCTTAAATGGTTCAAAGTTTTTCCTTGTCGCTGTCGCCAAGTGCTTGCTCATGGTGGGAACTGTTGGGTCTATGTAATTAATATTATAAAGAGTACAGTTCAGACCTGCTGTATATGAAAAGTGCCCTTAGATAACTTCTGCTGTGATTTGGTGCTATATAAATAAAAATTGACTTGACTTGACGGGACCATCCAGCCTCATTTTGCTGTTATTGTTCAACCCAGATGCTGCGTGTTGAGGGGTTTATCATTGCACTGGAATCCCACAGCAACCAAAAGCTGATATGTGTCTCGGCTAGAGGAGGTCCAGCTATTGATTAAATGTCTGGCTGGCGCCCCATTCACCCGAAGGCCTCTGGTATCACCGATGCTGGAGGTGGTTGAGGTGCCAACGCACTGTGCATCATCGCAACTGAGACCCGCTTTGCTGCCAACCCAACTTCATCCAAACACATTTATTTAAGTCATAAATAAAGAGTTGTGGGGATGTAATTTGACTTCTGTGATGCAATAAATTTTGCCCCCTGTTTTGTTTTTGGCCTGATAAAATGAAAGATCTGCTTCCCAGCACATGCTGAATGGGGGTCAAATATGAAATGCCTTCTCTCCAGAGAGCTGCCAAACTAGTGATATATTCCCTGAAACTCCCATCTATCGACAAGGAGCCAAAATCGAAAATGAGAGGTGGTGATATGAATATAAATTAGTTATTTGATGTCCTTTTCTTCCCATGAGCCTGCCCCAAATGGCTGGCAGACATGCTGCTTTTCTTTTGAAGGCACCTACTCGTTTTTCAGTTCTTCAATAATCTTTCATTTCCCTGCTGCTACAAAGCCGAGTGGGCTTGTGTTTGTGACATAACATGATTTTTAACATGTCATTCAATGTCACACTGCCTTTTTCTACTAATAGGAGCTTATTCCATGCGAAATGATATTAAATATCCTTTTGACAGTTGTTCTGGTCTGAGCAGAGCTGATGTATTTAGAGATGCTCCATCGTTTTTGATGCTTATAGGGATTACACGCACTGTGTGCATGCCAGACTGCCAAGCTAAATAGGAAATGATTTTGAAAAAGTGTCATTTAAGCTGACGTTTCCTCAACTGAATAAAAACCATGGAAAATCATCTACAAAGAATAAAAATATGATGGAGGGAATGAGTCAAAAGTCGTAAAAATCCAGCATTGTCCTGAAGAATGTTTATGTGTTTACTGTAAAAAGCTGCTTTGGGGCTCTTTTGTCTTAGCGGATGTTGAACCACATGCTGTGAATTTGTGAGTTTGTCCTCAGTGGTTCAGAGGATGAGCTCAGATCATAGGAAAGAATCATCAGATCTTACGCTGAGGGAAATACTGTGTTTTATTGTTCGAATATCATCTCTGCAAGCAATTAGGACTGAACGGATGAACTGGAGGGTTTATTAAAAGGTCAGGCCCAGTACTTGCTCTGTCTGGATGTTTGTGCATGTCTCTGCGTGCACATGCGAGCTTTTGAATGTGCATGCATGTGTGTGTTTGTGTGTGTGTGTGTGTGTGTGTGTATTTGTGAATGTGCGAGTCCTGCCTCTGTTTCAGATTATCGAGCCTCCAATTCACAGCGAGCCATCAGTTGCTGTCGGAAATTGATTGTGTGTTATGTGTAAAGAGATGGAACCGCCAGGTTATTTTGGGATCATTCTTTGCAGGATCTCATGGATTCAAGGATAAAGATGAAGGTCAGGAGATACAAAGTCAAAATGAAACTTAGTGTAGATCCTCATTCTTTGTTTTGACTTATTTACTTTTTTTTTTACATTTCCAAAAAGAAATTTAAGTTTTATTTGCTTTTCTGTATCTGCAGGTCCTCATACACTTGTGTTCTCAGTGAGATTTTGGTTCCGACTGACAATACAGGTTCTGTAATTCGATTTCTGCAATATCTGTGTAGTTGAGCACGGAAAATAGTTTGTAATATCACTTCAATTCCAATTGTCAAATCTGAGGATTGATGTTACCCGTTGCGTAGTCCCATCAGTGATTTGAGTACTTTGACTTCGTGTTTGGTTTCGAATCAGCAGGTGAAATACAGAGTGCTGTGGTTGCAGGACTACCTGTTGCCGTGAGTTCTGACAGTCTGGTCAATTGTCGTATACATTTCTGGCTTGTAGCTGGAGTTTTTTTGTTCTGACATTTTAGAGCAATGGTCAGACTAAGATCCAGTATATGAGTGTCAGATTTTTGCCACCTAGATACATTTAGGATCCTCTGCTGCTGATTTCCCAGCTTCCTGTTATCGTTCCTGTGTCATGTGTGATTAGCCAGCGAGCTCTAATGATTGGTTGCCTGCTCCCTGTGCTGCTACGTGGCGGTCCAGACTGACCCTGAGCAACCGACTGGGGATATGTTTTTAATAAGCTGGAGGTCACAGTAATCTGCAGCTGAGAACAGAAGCCGGTCTGCCTCTCTTCTCACATCTCACAGCTCTTCCTGGAGCACACTGTGGTGGAGAGAAAGAAAATCCTTTATGCCATTTATTGTGTTCTTTCCTGCCTTTGCTTCTGCCAGTCTATCTCTCACATTTTCTGTCTCTCATGTACACTCCCACCCAGTTTCATATTCTCATTTCTCTTCCTGCCCCAGTTTCTTTTATAAGTGTGAGCTGAGCAGAAGATGAACAGTCTTTAGCTGTGTTATCCATTAGATGAGTTTAGTTGTGTAGCCTGCCCTTCACCCGCTGCCAGCACAAGCTAATGAAGACTCTGGAAATCAATACCACACTGATAACATTGAGTGTGAACCTGAAGAAAAAGGATATGAAATCAATATCATACTAAAGTCACACCAAGACACCAATGTCACAGCCATGCAAAGTAGCATTCTTATGACACACAAGACTGAAGTATCAACCTCCTTTTGCTCATCATATAGAGTTCTGCAATATCCTGTGTTTTACTGTTGAACATCTCTTTCCAAACATGGGTGTTAATATTCTTCCGTAACACCCTCCACTTTTCTGGGAATACTTTCCACAAGATTTTGGAACCCGTTTAGGGTAGAGTAAAGCATTAATATCCCAGAGGAACAATTTGGCTTACAGACAGTAATCAATAATAATAAATACAGGAAAGTACAGCTCTGAATAAAGTACACAGTTTAACTGTCGGTTTTCATCATAATGATTTAGAGAAAAAAGAGAAATCCAGAGACAAAGGGAACACTCTTTTGCTTTAAGGCAGTAAAATATCAATTTACATTTTGTTTAAAAATCCAGTAGCTGGACGGACGGATCACTTATCTATAAGTCCCACTTCTAAGGAGCTAAAACCTCAATCCTGATGGAAGAAAATTGAATTCACTGTGTAAAAGGTGTTGATAGTCCAGTAAGCTTTCTGTGTGGCTCTGATTTGATGCAATTGACAAAGATCAATTATATCAAATTTCAATCTTTGAAGGGATTTGACCCCATTCAGCAGTTGGTCGTCCGCGGATATCGGATGACAAGTAGGAAAAAATCGTTATCACAAAACAACTGGATACATCCGTGGGTGTGTGATGCTTCAGGTACCAGTGAGTCATAAAATACAATCCAAGACGTCCAGTTCATGTGTTTATCAGGTTTATCAGATGCTAGAGCTCTGCACAGAGGTTTAGAATAATCTGAGACAGGATTTTACAGCTCAAAATATTTATTTTTGCCCTCTGCAGCGCTTTGACAGATGACTTCATATTATGTTGCTGTCCAGTAAAAGCTGAGCCAGGGTCAACTTGTGTGCTGGGCGCTGTCTGACACTGACCTCATTGAAAAACAGGAGAGGGCTTTGTTTCTTCACACCAGGCTGACGTGAGTTTGAACGTGGCTTAAGGCCTGGTTCAATCAGATGCCACACAGTTGGAAGCGCCAATGTCAGTATCAACAAACCAGGATTTAACAGCCCCAGAAAAAGGTTGTCCACATTCTTTTGGCCAGATAGTGTAGCTCAGGGCTTTACAGGATAATGTCCGACGTGCATGTTTCGAGAGTTAAAAAGGAAAACTCTCTGTAAATATAGATGTGCCAGAGAGTGGAAAAGCACAGTGAGAGGCAGTCAGTATGATAGCATATCCCTCATCTCGACCCCTGACCTTTCTCTCGCAGCGAGGAAGGACCTCAATCCGACTCCCTGACTTGACAGCCCGCTGGCTAAATTCATCTCTGTCTGGGCGCGAGGGAGGCAAACACATTAACACTGTGGTGTCGGCCTGTGGCCAAATAAAGCACTTACCAACAGACCTTGGACAAATACGTCTATGAGTAGGCAAATATAAATAAAGGCATGGAGACACTGGGAAAGGTTTTTAATCAATGAGCAAATAAATGATTGAATGAGCACATGGTTATAGTTCAGACAAGTGGACATTTACACTGTAGTAAAGCTTCAGCAAAAACGTTCAGTCAATGCTGGAAAACTAGACCCACAGGAGACTAATTGATTTAAAAGATGATTTGTAAGAAAGCTTTTTCACATGAACCATTTATATTAATATGTCCTGTGTAATTACATCGTCTGAAAAGCTAATGGGACAGCTTAAAAGCTTGGAATTATTTTGAGCATCTTATCAAAATACTGACAAACAGAGCAAAGGAGCAACATTTCTTCTGCTTGCGCTTTTCTGTGCAGGGTCAGTGTCGAAAAGAAATGCTCCAAACCAGCAGCATCTTTTCAGTCGTTACTGGCTGCATTTGATCAGCTTATTGTTTGGCAGTTTCGGCAAGATGTTGTCTATTTTTAATGCGTCCGCCCCGGCAACAGCTGTGGCTGCAGGTTTACGGGTTGTCCATCCGTCCGTCCATCCTGTTCTCATGAACGCCCAGACGGAATTTCTTCAAATTTGGCACAAACATTCATTTGGACTCAAGGATGAACTGATCGGATTTTGGTTGTCAAAAATCACTGTGACCTCACAAAAAAATTTGGACTTTGATTTTGAACTCATGAAGTCATACGCTAATCATGACAACTTTTAATCCAGATGTCTAATAGGATAAAATGATGACGTGATGTTTTTTGCAAAAACACTTTTTTGGCCATCATCAGTGCCATAACTCAGGAACAGAGGGGGTGATTGTGACCACATTTCCTTCAACTTGACTTGTTGGCGGAGGCATACAGCCACGAGGTGGTAATTCTAGTTTCATCTTGGCATTTGCAGGGAACAAATTCAGAGATAAATCTTTGTTTACAACAAAATGCCACTGCTTTTGGGGGCTTTTAAAGTTGTTAAGGTCAGTGGAGTCTCACAAGGTTTGTCATTTTCCAGAGAAAAACTGTTTTCTCTCTCGCTCTCTCTCTCTCTCTCTCTCTCTCTCTCTCTCTTTCTCTCTTTATGTTTGGAAACTTGAGTATAAATCTGCTGCACAGTGAGCTCATGAGAACACTTAACACATCAAATTTTTATGTCTGCTTTATCAGAAGAGATAAATATGACAATATGATAAGTAAATACATTCCCCTTTGCCCACTGCATCATTAAATATAACTGTGAGGTCACCCGTAGATGTCTGAAAGCCCAAATGAAATCCATTGTTTCTGTTCTGCTATAGTATCTAGTCTTAGTACTTCAACTTAAACTGGTGCAGCTCTTGTTCTTCAATACCACCGTCAGTTTGTGAGCACAGCACAGGTTTGTTTACTTAGTGTCTTTGTGGCTGTTCTGCCTCAGCTGTCAATCAAACAAATAACACCAGCCTGCTGAGGCTTGGAGCTTAAAGAAGCAAGAACCAAATACATGTTTTGGGATTTGAAAAATGAAACATACTAACAATAAATTTGATTTGATTTTTGAATTCACAAAAGGGTGAACCTGTAATAACAGATGAAACAATATCATCACCTTTCAAGTCAAGGTTTTAGCAACCATTTGTCAGCCATTCAATTTGGAGGGTTAGCTCCGATTTGGTCTCCACTGACTCCTGAAGGAAATATCTGGGTTTAGCTGCTAAATGTTTCACTATGTTCACCAGCTAGTGACTAACTTTGTTTGGTCCTTTTTTTTTTTTGGTGGAAGCAGCATCTCACCGTGTCTGAAACCTGTGATGGGAGAGTAAACCATAAATATACGGGCAGTAAAACCATGACAATGGGCTCAGAGATGAACAGATTGTTTCTCCAATCTGCATCTTTTTTAAGAAAATCAATGTATAACACATTAAGATAGTCATATTGATTGATTGTACTTAAGTCATCTATCTGGAAAAACTTTTCTTCCTCTGTGGATGTCACTCTTTTGATATTTTCTTCTTCAAGTTATTTAAGTTCTTTTGTCAAATTCTAAATGTAAATTGATTTGATTGGATTTAAAAGCATTTAGATTTGATCAACAAATTCAATTACATGCTGCTGAACCCCAACTTTAGTGAACATATGCTACTGTTCTGTAGAGATACGCTTTTCCTCTGTGTTTTTAGCATCGAAAACACAAGATTAAGAAGCAAGACTGAGATATTAAAATAGGCACTGAAATGTAAATCATTCTTCCCTTTTGTTGATATCAACGTTAACATGGAAGTGGAAGCTTTACATGCTTTGGTGTTGTGTGTGCACGCTGCAGCCCCTCAGGTTGTATCTCAGTGGAACATACATGCTGGCAGGTAAATCACTTCCTCTGCTCTGGGTGACACAGGGATTTTGGTGCATTACCCCAGGGCTAGTTTGTGTCCTGTGGCAGATTTGCAGTGACAGGCCCCTGCCTAGACATGACAGGCAACACATCCGGCTTGATATGAAGCTACAATCACGTTGACAGGAAGGTAATGAAAGGGCCCGTCTCCCTGACACCTCAGCTGTCCCACTCAGTGCCGGTGCTGAAGTGGATTGCGGTGTGATTGACGATGATAATTTGACCCTGTCTGTCAGGGCGTCTCTCTTTATGGAGTGGCATCACTACGAGGACCTGATTGTCTCAGTGGTCACAGGTCATCTGCTCGAATTGTGGATGTACTTAATCTGTCAAGGAGTGTATGTTTATGATCGTCTGGTTCTTCAATTAGCGGTTTTCTCATAATTTCAGGGAAATTCATTAGCTGCGAGATAATGTGACTTTCTGGAATTCGTCAGATGTTGTAATATATCACTTTAATAGCGTATTTTTAATGGCATATTTTGCACTTTAAGCTGTTTCAGTTCCCATTTCTGCTTAGTGAAAGTCCTGGGATTCAGGAGTGATGGATGGAAGAGACAGATGGGAATACCATGTGGGATTGCACATCTGTCTGGAAGAAGGGAAAAAAACAAAGCAGGTTTAGCCTTGTAAAGAGGACAATGAACAGAGGAGGACATGGAAAGAGGTTGGAGAGGGAATGCGAGGGCAAGCTGTGAAGGAACTACACCAACATCTGAGCTCAAGGACCACGGGGTCCAACAGTTGGGAGTGACATCAGCTTCCTTTCAGCCACCATGTAGATTCACAACCTACATGCAGCTGCAAGGGTTGATTTTGTGAGGCATGAACGCACAGATGCAGCGCAGCGACTTCTGTTTAATGATGTAATTTCTAAAAGGTCTTCTGAAGGGTACACATAGACTCTAAATGTTGCATTACAGGAATTATAGAGTGCAAGTTGTTTTCTGAAAGGCCAGAGTTCAATATTGGTATCATAAACTTGCTACTGCTTCTCACGTGTTGGCAGTATTCCCTCTCCTCCATGACTTTGATGCTGTTTTGCCTTTTTCTTCCTTATCCCTCACTTCTGCAGCGAGCTTCCATTCTTTCACAGAAACACTTGACAGACAGATTCATATGGTTGTAGGCAAACAGAGCCCACGTCCCTTAGCCTCCATTGTTGTCATGAAAAGCTGAGGCTTTAAAAAAAAAAAAAAGAGAGAAAAAAAAGAAAAAAAAAGTTGAATTTTGTGCAGATGTCTTGTTTTCTTCCAGCTTTATTTTTCCACTACTGCCCCTTTTCTCTGCTGCAGATGTGAAGGCTTTTGTTAGTCACATTCCGGCCTTTCCTGAGCTCTGGATAGTTTCAGCTGTCTTGGCCAGGAATGTGTTCATTTATTTTTTATTGAATAGCATAGAGAGTGTAGGTGTTTCATTATAAATAAAGTGCCCTCAAACAGGTTTTTGAAAGGGTGGCATCATGCCTGCATCAAGATTCTAGGAATAGAGAAGATCTGGGTGAAAGCCAGCAAGACACCAGATTCGCTTCCAGCTCTAAAAATGCTGGTCTGCCCTTTGAGGTGGGAAGATGAAATGATTTCCCTCCAGGATCTCTCAGGAGTTTTGTGGCCCAAAATGAAAATTCGGGACAATTTTTATGATTAAATTTTGTAAACACATTCATGGTCCCCAGAGGATGAATCCTAATTACTTTGTCGATGCTCTGACTTTTTCACTGCCGTCACCATGAAACTAATATCTGTCTTTTTTTTTTAAGTGAGATGTGGCACATTTCCATGTTATTTCCCCACTAGGACGATCTGTAATAACTACCCATTAGCATCAGCTATTTAGTGCTAAAGTACTGAAAGCATGTATGCATGGTTTTTGTGTATTTAATAAGATGCATGCATGAGTGAAATGATCTCTGTGCATTTCCAATATGCACAGTTGTTTCAGAAATCCTTGTGTGCTTATACAGCTATGCACCAGTTCATGACACTGGGTGCGTATCGGCTTTGATTAATTATAATTGGCGAGACATAACTGATACCCAGTTTGCTTCACTGTCAGCTGTCACACAGAGGAGAGGAGACAAAGAGCTGATATTTTGAATGTATTTTAGTGCGAGGACGAGCTTGTTAGTCAAGGTCATTCTCTCCACTTCACTGACTGTCACCAACGTGTTTCTGCAAGTTTGTGTCTGGGCGGTGACCCAGTTCCCCCGACTGACAGGGTCATAAACACCGCGCAGTAGACTGATTAAAGGGAACAAAAGCCCAACACACGACAGTACAGTCTTTATAGACTGTGTAAAAGAGCCAGGGGCGTCATTATGCAGTTTTACACAGTGTTTGTCATGTGCGGCTGTGGGGCAGGTCTATACAAAACCTACCTGGCCTTGTCTGCACTTCGACTGGCCTCCAGAGAAAAGGTTGTATAAACGCACTCATCCAAGACAAATCACCAAATCTAGCTTCTTCGTGGCGACATTCCCGCTGTTCGTTTGTTGGATTTTCTTTGCCTCTGAGTTTGATGAAACCTGGTGTAACAGAAAAACTGCATTCACTGAACCCTGACTTTATTGTTGGGAATTTTACTCCCAAGGAACTGAAACACCTCAACTCTGAAAATGCTTTTTCTTTGCATCTTTGAATTTACATCGATATTTTTCATATTTAAATCATAAAATTATATTTCACTGAAGTTTGGAGGCCTGTCAGAAAATGATGGGGAATCAATTAGACAAAGGGATATAATCTCACTATCTGCCAAACATTACGGCTACAGCTGGACCGGGACCAAGGAGAAGTCTTGTTGATCTATTGTCTCCCTGCCAGCCAGTAATGGTATGCTGATGCTGTAATTATTTTCCTTGTCAAACAACAAAATTTGTTTTCTGTTCCCAAGGACAGAATTATACTTGAGACTTTTCAGAAACAGATGAAAGAAGATTGCTGCTCAAATGGCCGCCATTACCTCACACTAATCACTGGCTCTTGACAAATTTGGGCTGCTCACTTTTCTCCAATTATTTAAGAAAAGATGAATTGCCACATCAGAAGTCCACCTGTCTCCGGTACAGTGCTGCATAGGGCTGTGTTTTCTGCCTGTAAAGCCCCCGGCAATCTGTCTCCTGTGGTACAATCCTCAGAGAAAGGTGGTGTGAAGTCAGAGGATAGTGTCTGCAGCAGCTCCATGTACAGCAGCACTGAGTAACACAGTGACTAAGCTCAGTGTTCAACCCCCCTCAGGGCCTTTCTCTCCTCTGTACGGTGGCTCTGAAAGCTCCACCTCCTGCTGTTTCCCTCCTTCATCATAACCCAGCATTGGCACATTGATCTGTGGCCGTTTTTAAAAAACAAAAGAAACCAAAAAAAAAACCCACCTTTTTCTACGGCGTCTCGTTGTTGGTACCTGCTTTTCACCACTGTCTTGTCACATCATCAGCAAAAAAACTTCATACAGAATTTGACTATGGTTTCTCACCTGCTCCTGAGCCGAGCCATATGCATTTCATGGGGGCTGAAGGTTTTTAGGTTATCGCCGCAGGGAGATTTTCATGATTTATTCATGTGTCGCCACTTCTTGGTGTTTGTCTGTAAGCATTTGCCCCTGAATATGTCCCCTGTACGACAGCTATACCTTCTGAGAAGACATGAGGGCTGATACCTTTCCTTCCCTTTGCTTCTTCTGGCAGTTTGGAGAAGCAAGACCAAGGCTCTCTTGGTGCTGTGGGCCCCCTAAGTTTGATAAATGTAGCCCAGAGAAGCAGAACATGGGGCCCAGTGCTGATGGCAGGGTGCCCAGAAGCATGGCATGAGGAGAGAGGGGGGGGGGGATTGAGGCATACTGTCACACTTGAAAGTCCTAAAACAGGGACATTTTCAAAGCCAGAGTGGGTTTTATGGGTTTACTGCAACTTTTCTGCCATGCTGTCTACTGCGGAACTTGAAGTCTATATTTCAGTAAAGTTTTGACACACTTTAAAGTCTTCATGGCAGATGCATAGGACCAAAAACCTCTTAAGTTTTTTGTAAATATTATTCAAACAATATGTACCGTGTTAAACAGTGAGATTTAGAGGTGCTGTGTACCTTTGGACAGAGGCTAGCTGTTTCCAGTCCATTTGCTAAGCTAAGCTAATCACCCGCAGGATGTAACTTTATATTTTTTGCACAGGTGCAGGTATGTGACTGAGACTCTCTCGCTGACTCCGAGCCAAAACAAAGGCAAAACAAAGGCAGTGTTCACAGTTCTCCTCCTGGGAAAATCACCAGGGTTTGTAAGTGTGGGTTGAGACTGGCAAGGTACATCCATCTCTCTACCCAAATAACAACACAGCCACTCCTTCTCCTGCCCTCCTCATCATCACCTCCAGAGGAACAAACTAACCCTCATCAAAACCGACTTCCTTTGGAGAAAAAAAAAAAAAAGCAGCAAGGGACAAACAAGAGGAGGGTGGGAAGATGCTTCAGAACAAGTGTATCCCATTTGCATTCATACCCAGTGTCTCACAGGCTGTTTGTCAGAGGCCACTGAACTGTCTGTTTCTGTTAAAGACTCAGTGCAGCCACGCTTAGCCGTACAAGACAAATGGTGCCATCAGTCCTGAAGTGCACGATTACTCTCATGTCCTCTGCAGGGTTCAGAAATATGTTTGAATTAGATCAATAGCGATATTTGTGGCTCAAACCAGATACAGAGGCAGAAACATGTTAGCTGGTTTAACACTGAGGGGCTTTTACCACAAATACAGTGCACGCAGCAGTCTGACAAGACCGTGTCAACATGCTGCTGAGGTGATTGACACAAGCAGCTCTCCAGTAAGTTTATGAGCCTGAGGGAGAAGAGGCAAGCACCAGCATGTAATCTCACCTCACCCTGAAGGCTGGTGGTCACACCAGAAGTGGCACAATGTGTCTGCATGTCAAAACAGGCCAATGTTGGAGGCTTGTATCATTTTGTTTAGACCTTCACTGTGAGCAACAGAGGCAGAGAAACTGTTCACACTCTGAGTTGTTATTTGGAGTCGCAGGACACAGTGACAATGACGTCATCTGCCATTTCAGGAAAAGAAGAAAAGATTTCAAAAAACAAAAACAATTCTACATTAATTCTAATAAAAATCGTTCACCTAATTTAATCGCTTTACGCAGTGTGTTTGCACCTTGTTTTAATGATGTAAACAAACGTCACATTGTAGAAAAAAAAGCTAATTAGGACAACGTGGCTAGCAGAGGAGGTAATATGTGAACACTTCTGTACTAAAATGAAATAGTGGGAGATTTTTTTCATTTGTTTGTTTATCCCACAAATGTGTACTGTAGCTAGCAACTAATGGCTAAAATGAGTCTCGGGCTCTTCGTTCCCTCACAGGTCGGCACCGTAAAGACGGTTGGATGTTTGTCAACGCCGTGAACCTGCGTGTCAAAGTTCTCCAAACTTGAACTTGACGCAAACATTTCCATGGGTTTATTTCGTCCCCAGTAGCAGTTCTGCTTATCACAGGGATTCCATTGAACTAAACAGACTTAACCAGAATCTCCTAGTTAACTTCCAAAAGTCGTCACACCAATGCTCCCTATTAGCCTGTTCTCACTGCACTGACCCAAACACTCATGTTAACAACCTGCTCTACAGCTCCAGACCCCACAGCTGCACCACACAGCTGTCCAGGGATTGTAACTGGAAGCGATAAACCAAAATAACCTGCTCTCTCTTCCACCATTTTATTTCAACTCTAGTGACCTTACTCATAAACTCTTCTCTCGCATCACAGCACGATCCGTCTGCCTCTGTTCCTGACTCCATTTCTGTCTTTGCCATTAGGCAAATTCCTAAAATTCTGCTGAATATAATGAGATAGTTAGCCATCTTATCTCTGAGGCAGACAAAAGAAATGTTTATTAGATTGTTCAATTTCTGCTGAACATTTTGGTGCAGTCACCAGTGTCAGTTTTGGTGCCAGTGCAATTATCGAGGAGAATGCGAGAGTAAAATAAATGAGAAATCAGTTGAATTGTGTTTTTAATCAGTCTAATTAACCTTGCATACTTTGACAAGTGAAGAAACCTTTGTACTTTTCACTTCTCTTGTCAGAAGCAAAGACAAAGCAGAGCTCCTCAGCTAAATCTGCGTAATTAAAAACTTTCACAGGGGCTAAAGAGGAAATCTTGTTATTCAACTGACAATGCAAATATTTGCCAGTGTTCATTTCTGATTGAATGGAAATTTGAGAGCTTAATGAGATACACTTTTCTACATGCACAATCCCCTCCATAATGAGATTTTTTGGAGGGAATCAGCCATCTGTTGTGTGACGTGCTGCGCTGTAGGTCTCATTTTCTACACAGCAAAACTCCAGACGAGGAGGGGAGGTTGTGTTGTAAACAATATTTAATATTGATTTCCTGTGAGTGGCTGAAGTCTCTACCGCTGAACGGGAAAAGGTTGAAGCAATTACAGACTCTGTGTGACTGGGATGTGGCTAACAGTTTGTCATCAGATATATGAAATGTTCTGGCCTGGGTTTGGCAGCTGTAGTCCTGGGGAATGGTCCTCTCTCTCTCTCTCTCTCTCTCTCTTTGTCGCTCTCGTTCTGCTCTGCATGTACAGCAGAAGAAGAGAGTCTGAAAATATATATAAATATATGTACGTGCTTCTGTTGGATGCTGTAGATCGTTGGTATATTCAGTCTTTCTGTTGTTGGCTTGTGGGTGTGGGTGCCTGGAGGCTGTAAGTGGGCTGGTATGTTGATTTGCCAAGTTTTTAAGGTTTGTTGTTTGTTTTTCCACAGATTTTTGCAGAGCATTAAAAAAATCTGGTTTATATGTTTACATCTGCTCATTAGGAAATTATCCAAATCTTGCAGAAAAACATGTGTAATGCATGTTTTTATTTACGAGGTTCTGCATTACTTACATGTGAAGTATTTATGGCTTGAGCAAATTAGCTCGATTGTAAGGAATTTTCATAAGTGGATATAAGGGCTGCCCTTAAACTGTGCAGTCTGACAACCACAGTGCGTGTTGTTGGTCGAAATTGTCATGATGGATTAGACTCTGTACCGAAGAGGGAGGGTGCATCACTGACTAAATGTGGAAAGATTAATATCAGCAATTAAAAAGTATTTTAAAATAGAATGTGGTATAACTACAATTTCTTGTTACTGATATATCTGATAAACTTAAATCTGCTGATATTATCAACCTGGCCAATATACCTCTTATAAAAAACAGAAAAATGAATCATATGATTGTCCTTGGCCCTCTCGCACTCCTCAGACAGCTGGACTCTCTTTTTGTAACTGTGGGAAATTGCAGGTCCATTGGGCTAAGAGTTGGACTTGTCTGTGTGTGTTTACACAGTGCTCAACTTAGAGAACATTGGAGTGTGGAGAGGTTTGGCTGGGAGGAGGGGTGAGATGCTGATGGATTAGCAGGAAGGACGAGGACAGGCCCAAGGGCCCCGTCTGGCCTCGGCTGGAGCCCTCAGCCCTGAAAGAAAGTGCAAAAAACGCAGTTAATACACCCACACCGGCTCTCGGTCAATCAATCCGCACCTGCAGGACTAGTGACACACACACACACACACACACACACACACACACACATACACGTAAACACTGCAAATCTCTCACACTGCAGACACATGCATATACATCTACACGCACACTTAGAACAAACCTGTCCACACTGCAGGGAATCAATCTTCTGTTAAAGTGGTGCGGTGTGGCACAGGCGTGCTATTCCTCACACATACACAGTGTTTGTCTCTGAGCACCTTTCAGATCGATTGCTTTCAGAGTGACAGAAATGGAGAGGTCTTCAATTAGCCTAAAGCTCCCATGATGATCAGTATGTTTGAAATGACCATAATTTAACCCCAGAAGTTGTTGTTGTCTGCATGTGTAGACTTTTCTTTCTCTTGTTCTGTGATTAATAAGCTGTAGGCAGATAGATCACTTAAGTGCTGAAACCGCAGAATTTGGTTTGGCAGTGAATCAAGGCATGTGATGTGATGAAAACACGGCAAGTATGTCTCATGCTGAATCGATAATGGTCCGACACAACAGACGTGGATGATGGTGAATGAAAAAGTGCATCAGATGTGACAGCTGCTTATTTTATATTTTAATTTATTTTATTTTATATAAGATATAAACCCTTAAAACCCTAAAAGACGTTATTATTTAAAGACAAAGTCTGCGAACACACAATAAAACTGTTTTATTTATGAAATGAAATGTCGCCCTGTCGACAGTAACTGCACATCAGAAAACACTTGTGTTGTTATGGAGGGCATGGACCAACAATGTATCTTGTAGAGCTGAAACAAATTATTTGATTAATCAGTCAACAAATGGAAAATTAACTGTCAGGTATTTCTCCATTTCTTTGAGCAGAAATGCCATTTGCTGGGGGCGTCGTGTGGCGTAGTGGTCTAAGCAGGCGCCCCATGTGTAGAGGCTAGAGTCCTCGCTGCAGTTGGCCCCGGTTCGAGTCCCGCATCGGACGGCCTTTACTGCATGTCATTCCCCCTCTCTCTGCCTCCCCATTTCCTGTCTCTCTCCACTATCCTGTCCAATAAAGGCACAAAAGCCCAAAAAAATATACTTTAAAAAAAAAGAAATGCCATTTGCTAGTTCCAGCAAGTTTTTAAAACGTGAACATTTGCAGGTTTTCTTGGTTTCCTATGACACTGAACTGATTATCTTTGGGTTTGGACCATTGGTCGGACAAAGCAAACAATGTGAAGCAATTTCTTGTTGTATTGTCTGAGATTTTAGGGACCACCAGACTATTGATATAGTTCCAGTCCAAGTATTTTGTTGTTAAATGTGGAAAACCTGCTGCTTCTCTGAGGTGTTCAGTGCTGGCGGCCCACAGCTTCATCTCAGTGAACCTATAACTATTTGACTAATACTAAACTAACGCTTTGGTATTATGCCATATGCACTCATTTGCACAGCATGTTGCACACCCACCCACATGCTCACCCTCGTTCTGCTTAAAACAACCCACAGAGAGATGACAAGGAGTTTGAAGTTCACTCATTCATAAAGAAACACAACAATAATAGTAATAATAATAATCAGCTGAACAGCAAAGTTGGTCAATGGCACCGATCCCCTAAAATGCGGTGTCAGACTTTTAGACTCCAGTGTATCTGCAAGTTGAGCAAGACTAAGTGAAGCAGCCAGTGACCTTTTACTGACCTTTGGCAATTACACCGCTTTGTTGTTTTAGTTTTGTTTTCAGTGTGTGAATGAGTCTCTTTAATGTTCAGAGCTTGAATGTTGGACGTTAAAAGTATCTTAACATTTCCACGTCACTTTGACCCGTCACAGTGGGGAAAGCCCAGGTGTAAGTAATAAAATGAATGACCTGTCATGGCTTAGTGGGACGTCTGAAAAGAACGGAGACGTTGTCCATGTTATGAGTAGCACCTGTGCTTTTCCTAAGTCAAAATGTGTGCCGTGAAAAGGCTGAGCAAGGACTTCCTGTTGTGCAAAATACTGGAAAGTGAGCTCACAGTCATTGGTTTAGTTTACCAGCTCTGCACCTTTGTGGAAATCATTTTTGAGCATTTTCTTCGGTGCAGAAATGTCAATAACTTCCTCTATTGTTGACATTTAGATACTCTAGGAATCTTACTTTGATCAAATGGTCAGTTCTTACTGTTTTTCTGACTGATGAAACATTTTTGGAGCTGTGGTGATGGATCTTAAGCCAACTCATCTGTGAGACTTACAGTGGGGTCCACAAAGTCTTTCCCATTCAAGTGAATGGAAAAGTGGTCTCAGACTTTTGGACTCCACTGTACTTACAATTATTATCCATTCCAGGTGTGGTAACAGATGTGTAGTTGGCCAAACATACGCTGTATACACAAGATACAAGTGGGCCAGTGAGTTCATGACCTCAAACCCCTCTGAGGCAAGAGTGATTTGAGGATAAGTGGACACAAAGAGTGACGATTATGTCGAGTATGTCTCAGATATGAGATGTGTGGGTGTGTTTCTGTCCACAGAAACTCAGCTGAAGAGTGTGTGAACCCGCAGGATAAAGGCAAGGCTATTGTTTGTGATGTGGCGTATCAGAATAAAAGTGCAGGCTTTTGTCCTGCCTATCCCGCTCTATTCACGGGTACAGATGTGACCATTTCCAATTTTAAGGTCTGTTAAGCAAGCACTAAGAGATCTGTGTGAACAGTCAAAGGACAGATTTAGTGTTTTCATGGACAGATTTCAGCAGTGTGGGAGATGCTGAGTTTTTTTCCTCCATGACGGTTTTGTCCACAGCTAGCAGCTGACCTGTAAGAATACAGTAATGTTACCACAGGTAATGGTCTGCACTGGGGGGAGGAGGAATAATCTGTCACATGAGGTCCACTGTCCAGTGATACATTGCCTGCCAGGCCTCAGGTTCCCTCATGACAGAGCAATTCAAGGCCTCGGGGCTCCTGAGCCACACTGGTCATTCGCCAAGTTGAAAAGGGGAATGAGAACCAACAGCAGCTCTTCATAGTTCTGCAGTCCATCACTCAATCTCCTGAAATATGAGACAAGACACTGTGCCTAACTGGAATCCTGAATTCCTAAAGGCCTGTGTCACTCTGGAAGCATTCTCTCTTTGTTATCCCGCTGTCTCCCGGCTGCCTGCAGCCCTCCGTGCCTGTCTGTTTGTCTCTTTGCCAAAGCGTTTTTGTATACATATCCTGCACTGACCAGTGCCAGAGCCAAGACTACCACCAATTACACAAAGAAAGCCGCGGCGGTGACAGCAGACTTCATAATGGTTAACTGCAGTACTTTAAACCCTGTGTTTTGGGGTTTTGATACTGTGTGCTCGGGTATGTAACCGGGTGCTTTGTGGCTTAGCCTGCTTGGATTTTGTGTCCAGTGTATTTAGATGTTTTGAGTAGACACTCAGAAGAGAAATTAGCCATTTTCTACAAAGCCTGCTTAAAAAACAATTAGGTCCCTCTAGGTTAAAACCTTAATTAAAAATCACTGAGCACTCTCTTCCTCCTAATTTGCCCTCAGTCTCTTTCCCTCCGGCCTCCTTCCTTCCTCTAACATGCAGCCCTGACACCTGTCCTGTTCATAGACGCAGCGTTTCTGCTGGCAGAGCGAACGCAACATTAGTCTCCTGCTAATGAATTGCCTTCACCTTTCATGCTCTGCGGATTGTAATTAACACTTTTAGAGATTTTAGAGATTGGCTTTTATTTATAGTGCCCCTTCCACACCCTTTTCTCATTCGGGTGATAATACAGAAGCGGGTGCCAAACACACAGTGTTTGTCAACCTTAGAGATTGGAGATGATTTTGTTCTCTTTGTTTGTTTTCTGTTTCCGGCTGTTGCCAGGAACCAGTCTGATAAAGATTTTTGTCTCGGGCATGACAAGCATATCAGCAAGAGAGGGTCAAATGTCAGTGTAAGTCACTGTTTACACGATATGTGGTGAATGCTTTGTCTCTCTCCAAAAGGAGGCCTGCATCCAGCTATGGGTCCTGACAGTTGACTGTAGTGAGGAGTCAGCGTTGTAGATATTGCAATATGATATCTACGATGTTCATATCTTCAGTAAGCACTATATTATTATGTCTCAGCAAAAGACAGAAGCCACCACTTATATCTGTATCTGTGCTCCTAATCTGGACCTCAGGGGATGTTTGTATTGCAGTGCTTTGACTTGGAAAGATGTGACTAATTGTTGGCAAAACAAATCTCTGGTGTAATGGAGCGTTCATGACAGACAGGACGCACACTTGATGCCTCTCTCTCTGGAGGGAGAGTCACCATTTATTTTGCAGGGAACCCTGGTTAATATTGAATTTTGGGAGCTTTTCTGTGAGAAGAAATTTTCTTTGTTCGTGCGCACAGTCTGGCCCCTGAAAACTCCACACTGCACTATTCAATTTCAGGTCTTAACTTGTCTCATGCACTGATTATCTGAGATTTAGATGTATCTCACATTTAATCTATTCAAATTCTCCCTTTTATCACGCTGCTCATCGCTTGATGAGCACTGTTTGAAACTGGATCTCCTTTTGCAGACGCTGCCTCTCTGTCTACCTGTGTTTGACTTTCTCCTGCAGTCAGCTCTTCGACTTTATGTGTTTGCTTAATGACAGGCTGCGTTTTTAAGAGAGGATGTGCAAAATGCAAGCCACGGCAGGTTGGGAAGGCACACTTTGCTCTGCATGATAATTTCAGAGAGTCAGACGTCTGGAATTTGTGTGGACTCTGCTTTTATGTGGAGGCAGCGGCACGTTTAATGTCTTCATTTAAAAGCCCGTCTGCCGTCGGATCACTTGCCATCACACATGCTGTGCATTTAAATAATTCATTTGATATAAAAACGAAGCATGTCGTGTTGCAGGTCATTCACTATATGTAATCCATAATCTATTAACACGCAAGAGAAGCTTGTTTAACTCACATCCCCTCCGACAGAAGATCAAACCACAGCGGCCATCTCCTATTAAACCCAGTTTCTGAACTCATCAGTCAAATTGAACGTCTCAGCTTATCTGTCACTGCCGCTTCATTCTAGCGTCAGCCGTGGATGATAACACTCTGTCGGGGTTTTCAGTGCTTTTGAGCCTCAGCTTGTAGTTAGTGCTCTTGTTCTGAGATGAACCCTGCACATGACTTGTCTTGTGAGGGGTCACAAAGTGAGACTAGACAGGTGGGTCAGTGTCAAGCATAAAACTCAGGGCCTAACCTGCTCACCGTGCCTCTGGTCACAGGCAACTTGTTGTTGACATTTTCTATAAATTATTAATGTCTTTTTTTTATCATTTAAATCATTTATTGATTTGAAAATATATTAAACATTTAAAAGCTCAGCAGATTGAGTGTAATATTGGGTTTTGGACTGTTTCAGACAATTTAAAGACGTAACATTGGTCTCTTTTTTTAATCATTTCTTTAATCATTATTTTTTGACATTTTAGTGGATTAATGGGGAAAGAAATGAACAGATTAAACAGTAAATGTATCAGAAACAACCCAAATGCTTTTTAATCAGGGTTGCACATATCCATTCACTTTTTTTTTGTTATAACTTTGAATCTAGGTTTAACTGCAACAGATCTTTCCTGAGTACACCCAACTGGATTAAACTGCCACTGCTCATTCTCACCACCTCATTCACTCTCTGACCTCTTCAGACAGCCATTTTTTTTTTTTCAGGAGATTTATAATCTTTAAAAATGCAGGCATGTGGTCCAATTAAAGTTCTGGTGGAAATATTTGAAGGGTCAGTTCAATGAACAGTGTTTCTGGAGAGAAAACTTGCTGTTGATTTGTCTCATGAGTGGATATATCTCAAAACCCGGACATGTAAAACTAATACTGAACCATAGGTGGAGTAAATGAGAGTGAAGTGGAGTGAATTGACCCTTTAATGGAAATGTGATGAGTGCCCTTTTTTGTTTTTCATGTCTTGGTTTTACCAAGTTCTGTGCGAGTGTGTGTGGAAAAGTGATGGAGTGCTTCTCCTGACAAATGTTCCCAATGAATCTTTGCTAATGAAGAGAACACGACACTTCGAGAGATTGCAATGTTCTCTCTCATGATCTGGAGCGATACTGTTAATCACATTGTCTATTCTGTATGTAAGAATTTGTCGAGTGCTGTTCTAACATTCATCATGTTAATGATCTGAGCTGTGACTTGAGTTTTTTTTCTGTTACTTTGAAGCAAAAATTAGCACAATTCCTGAAAGATGTTGGGGGGACTTCAGCAATAGTTACATCAACTTAATCCGTGCTGGCCCTGGTGAGTTGATCTGCAAGGAGTCAACACTGTTTCAAACCCCGAGAGAGACGGTCCCTCCAGCGTGCCTGGCAGGGTCTGCTGGTACACTGATAAAGCAGCTTTCAGTGGGCACTAAATTAAGCACTCTGACACCCAGAGATAGAAAGCCTAAGAAACCGTAGAGGGATGTGACTTTTTTTTTTTATCCTTTTTTCTGCTGAAATTATGCACACCACACACTCTCCAGCATACACAAATGCAATGAAGAATTCCTCCTCCTCTTCTTGCCAGTCATGTGTGGCGGTCTCCTGTCAGCAACACTGAGTCAGGTGGGAATCAAGAGAAAAGGAGGGGGGGAAACAAGCAGAAACTGAATGAAAGAAGGGGTGCAGACAGCACCTTTATTCTGTGGTTTTATGACCTCCTAAATGTCCTTGAAAGGTTTTAGGTGGAACCAAATCACAGTCCCTCTGGTGTTTGTGAATCAGAGGTGTTGACAGGCGTGAGTCCAGCCAACAAGGCTGCTCGACAGAGTCAGGGTGAAGGTATGCGGGGGCTTTCAGAGGCACTGAGAGAAAAGTAGAGGGGAAAGATTTCCTTTCACACAAAAGCCCAGGAACAGGCTTGCACTGAGGAGAATCCCTTTCCTGCTGGGGGGTTATTTTAGGTGTCCCTCAGGGGTCTGCCCTCACTGCCCTCCCAAACGCTTGACAAAAGACCCTGAGTTTCCTCTGTATAATAAGATATTCTGCTGTCCCTGAATCAGAGAGGTGGTGCACACAAGAGAAATGCAGGTGCATGTGCTCCTTTAAAGGGTGACTCATGATGGCTGTTCACAGAGGAACATGCTGGGAAAAGAGCAGCCATTTGTTCGAGGCCCCTATGTTGTGGTCATGGTGTATTTTAAAGCATCCGCTGTTTGCCAGCTTTCCACCATATAAGGAACTGACAAAGATCCTTTAAAAGATGAAAATAGATGTTTACGTGTTGGTGGAACGGTATGTGTTAGTGCCTCCTGGAGTATATAACCGCCGCTGACAGGAAGTTTGTCCTGGGCTACTTTGTTCTCATAGATGTGACTAATGACCATTAGGGATAGAGTGAGTGTCAGGAAGTATTAGAAGTAAGTGAGAATGAGACAGTGAGTGAATAGTTGGCAAAGAGCTGCTGCAGAGACCAAACAATAAAAGTGAGATGATGCAAAGACTGCCTCATCCACGGGTAACTTAAAGCTGCCCTGAGGAATTTTAATGCTTTTTAGAGCTGTCACTTTTTGCCTGACAGCAGACTAACAACAGCATCCTGAAAGTTTAAGTTTAGTACAATCTTAGGAAATACAGAGTGGGTTTAAATTAACATGTTAGTTTGACTTTAACTTAATCCTTACTCCTCGACATTTGTGTACTTTAACTGGGAGACTGTATTTTATTTTTTGCTATTGTTATTTTTGTCATTTTACTATATGTTCATATTTGATTGTTCGAAAAAGTGACCGGCCTAGCGGCGCAATGAAGCAATGTTTTTGTGTTCTGGTTTAGTATCTTATGATCTACTTGCATATGCATAGGGAAGGATGTATGTATATGTACATGTCTACCACCATTTAAAAGAGATGTTATTGCACCAGCAAAAGACATAGAAGACAAACACAGTTAGCTAGCAAACATGAATGTAGTTGTTGATTGAATTTTGTGGCTGCACCGCCTTCTTCTTCTGTAGTATTAATTTCCCTCAGCATTGATGAAACATGGTAGGTGACTACTTCATCTATTAGTATTTTGTTTGGATGTTAATTGTGTCTAAATTGAATTATTAATTTATTTGATACCTATAGCACCTTCCAACAATAAGGAAATTCAAGGTGTTTTACATAAGATATAAAAAGGCTTTAAGATATAAAAGAAACACATTGCAGCATAAAAACACATAGATGGGATTTATAAAGGGTAAAGCAAAGTAAAAGACAAAAAGTGAATAAAACAGATGAAAAGACAGTAGCACTAGCCTTCACTTTTAAGAACTGAGAGTTGGAGCAAGGTTTTCTCAGGTCTTTTCTTCATAAAAAAGGAACACGCCTTCTTATAGTTTTCTTGACTCTTTAGAAAGTAAAGGCAACATTACAGTTCCTCATGTATTCTTAAGGTGACGGTTGTTGATTTTGTAATTTTCTTCATGTGGATGTTAAAATTTAAGTCGGAGTCCAAAGATTTCTGGCCAGGTTTATGGTCTTTAATGCTAATGATTGAATGTGAGCATTAACTTTTAATCGTTCTTCTCTGGCTCCAAAAACAATTAACTGCAAATTGCGACGCTCAGCCTTCTGTCGTACTCTTAGCTGTTCCTTCTGCTCTGTTAAATTCTTCCAATGTAATGTACATTAACACCCACCTCTACGTGCAGATTGGACCCTTTGCTTCTTGCTTTGCCGATGCTCATTACAAAATGAATCTGTCAGCCTCCACTTTGGGTGAATTAGCATCTTAAGCCTCTCCACTTGCTCTCACCGACCCTCTCCTCCCCTCCTGAGAACCAGTGGTCAGGCGCCCAGAAAGAGGAGGAGGAGAGAGGATGACAAGGAGGACAAAATGTGAGCATGAGAGAAAAGAGACAGAGGAGGAGGAGAAAAGAGGAGGAAAATGCACTCTGCTATTTAAACCCAATGACCTCGGTCTCATAGGAAAGAAGCAACATACAGCAATAGTCGGGGAATCAGCCGCTTTCTCTTCCCCTAAAGGCAAAATAATGTAGATAGCTGCAACAGCATGCAAGCACTTTGTAAACTTCGTGTTTGGAGGACTGCAATGAAAATGAAGTTTATTACTAATTGTCTTTAACCGCGTAATCCTATTAGGGTCGTGGGGAACAGGAGCTTATCCAAGCATGCCGAGTATTAGCCTGAAGGCAGGGAAACAAGTCTGCAGTCCATCACAGGACGAACAGATGAGCGGACCGTCTCTGCCTCCTCTCCTTCATACCTACAAGAGATTTAACGTCTCTAATCCGGGTGATTTAGGGGGAAACGCATGTAAGCGAGTGGAGAACATACATTTTTTGTCAAGTTTAAAGTTTATCACAAATATATAATTGGACAAAAAGGGGAAAGTAAAGCAGAAGGAATTGGATGAGTTCAGTACATTAACATCAAATCCTCACGTTGAACCGCGTGTACTGAATTATCAGTGTTACTGAAGGAATCTACATCCCTTCATTTCTTCATTGATTGCTGAAAAGGGCGTTGTCAGGTCAGCCAAGATGAACAGTGTGTTTTCCTGGTTAAAAGCCAAAACTCACAGTGTGTATCCTTGAGCTATAACGAACATAATAAATGCACCACCTTCTTCATTAAACATTTGCAAAGCTGATTTTAAAGTATCTTTCAGTTCTGCATTGTTTACATCCATGTTTACAAGTTTACAGTCTTCTTCTTCTCTGTCTTTGTCGGCACATTGTTGCATACAGGAACATATATGACGTCACCTTCATGCAAAAGACACCAAATTCATAAATAAAAAACAAAAAAAAACAAACAGCCGCATAGCTCTGTGTATGTTATGCCAGAACAATCTTTTTCTTCCATGTTTTGGCCTGCCGTTCATGCTAGATTTCCATTTTTCCACCTTAAATGGAGCTTTTCTTAGAGGGGGAAAAAAATCTTAAAATGCCAGCCTCGCTTTCCATTTGTGGACAGTGTAAACTACACTTTTGCAAAAGGATGATTTATGTGTGAAGGAAACAGACAAACATGTAAAAGAGGAAACCAAATGAGCGAATTTGCCGTGTTGAAGGCGCAGTATCCTAAAGAGCAGGAGGAGACGCTCAGAAGCAGTTTAAACAGCTCAGACTCACTTCTTACCAGATGTTGGCCGTTTGGTTCTGAACGGAGTTAGAATAAAAGGCTAAAGGAAAGACAATCAAAAGCAACATTGTAGCATCATTATATGGTGATAACAATTGATCGCTCATGTGCTTTTGAATGATGCTTTGATTGTTTAGCTACAGGTGTTTAAAATACAAGCGAACTGAACTGAACTCAGTGACTCAAATCGTCAAGGTAATTCACAATATCCACTCACAGAAGGAACTCGGGTCTCGAGGGCTGCTAGTTAGGTTTTTCTTCCTCATTCTGACTTTCAGCTCAGGAAATCTTTTCTTAAAATGACGCAGCACATTTCACCCCTGATCCAGCAGTCCGTCTCAGGCTCGGTTAATCAAGTCAGTGTTTACATTAACACGGTACCATTTTTCACCTGTCGCCACCGTCTCATTTCAGTCTCTGGGATGGGGATGATTGGGTATGACTGTGGCCCACTGGTCTGTGTGATGGTTGCTGAGTCATTCCTAATGCGCATCTGTTTCAGGCACAGAGAGATTTCTCCCTGAAGAAATGAGGAAAAAGTCCGCAGAGACAGTGAATTATGAGGGAGCGGCGCAAGATTAATGGCTTGAACAGTTCCCGCCTGTGTGATTTCACTAGTGCCTTAGTATAGCAAAAATACTGTGACATATAATTATTTTGCTTGCACAACTCACCGATTTGCAATACAAATCAACATTTTTTACTTTCAGTCCAACTAATGCGGGGTTCGATAGTTGAAAGCTAATTTGGATAGAAAATTAAATAAAGCATGCTGTATTAATGCACCAATTACAGTACATTTGTGGCGTCCCACTGTACATTTATCAATATGAAATTACAACTTTGAGGTGATCTATCTTTGGACCATACACTAATCCACACCTTCTTCTCCTGTTCCCTCAGCGGTCTCTTACTCATATGCGGAGGGGCAGGCAGGAGATGAGGACGCAGCAGTGGACGTGAAGCTCTACAGTCACCGGTGGAGGAGATGGCTTCCCCCAAAACCTCGTAACATGGACAGTAACAGGGCCAGTCAGGAGCAGGACCAGGAGCCCGAGCAGGAAGAGCCTGATGGGTTCCCAGGGCTGCTCTCAGCAGAGGAAACAGACAACAGCTCCCAGATAGAGGTACGTGATGATTCACACCAAGGCTGTGCATCTGATCAGAGATAAACTGTATGTTGTCATTTACGCGTTGACAGTTTAAGCGGCGTTTTTCAGGGGGACCAGAATTTATTGCTGCACTGCTGCTGCACACAGTGGTAGTCTTAAGGATTTTTGCACGAGAAGATCAGTTTACTCATCATCAGCGCAGATGGAAACATTTGTATAATGTGGCTTTGGAGGAGCCTCCAAAAGATACTAGTTATGTTGACATTAGTGTAGTGGAGGTTATGCCACATTCATGTCATATCAGACTTCTAAATAGTTTTCATATCAACAACAGAGTCGTTATTACAAATCTGCCCTGATGTATCTGACTTGGTGGTTCATAACACAGAAGTGCATGAAAGCCTAGCAAACACGGATTTCTCAAATCAGTCAAAGTCCATTGTTTATGTCATTAAACCCAAATGTAATGGATATAGTTACAGTGTCAATGACCCTCACTCAACCAACTCTGTAATCACACCAACCTCTTGATGTGAACATGACGCGACATGTAAAGGCCTTGCACACCTGCACGGGTGTTTTCATGTGTCCTGGCTGAAGAGACCTCTGCTCAGGTTGAAGATGGGCAGAGTTAATGCTGCTGGGTAATATGTGTGGTCACCAGACTCTGAGAAATAAGAAGATATAAGTGAAAACTGTGTGTGAGGTTTTTTTTTTTAAGTGACATGAGCCATGACCACTCAAAAATTTAAATATGCAATATGCTTCAGCACAGCTACAGCTACTATCGGTGATTTTTTCACTTGACAAAACAATCTCACCTCAAGGTCCTTTTAGTAGCTGTTCTGGAGCTTTTGCTGTCTGCCCAGTCGTCATTAAAGTGATGTAGATGTTCAAATTTACATTTTTTCCAAAGCATCTCAGGAACTTTTCATCCATTCTGGCTAAAAATTTAGTTTAAAAGTTAATTCTTCTTCTGGATCTGTGCCTTGTCTTGTTCTTGGCCTTGTTTTCACGTTCAGCTTTTTTAGTGGATCATTGACTTTTCTTAAGTGATTCTTGCCACTTGGAGCTACAGTGATAGAAGGACATGAATACAGACAATGCACAGCCAAAAAGTGAAACGTTCTATGTTATATAATACTGTATAAATGCTGTATTTTGATTGACAAAGGCGGATAAAAAGATGAAATGGAGGCCAATGATTGGGGTCATCCAGCAGCCCAAATTTAGACCAGCTTTATTGTGACAGTTCAGATCAGTGCAGCTGAACAATGTGGATCACACAATAAACTTCCCGGTCTGGTACAGAATCCAACTAATATAAAGAGAATGATTTGCTAAAGTCCTCTGCTGAGCCGTACCTAAAAATACACTTTGGTTACTTCCCTGGAGCAATTATAAATCTTCTTAGAAGCGTGGATGTTTAGTAATGAAAAAAAAGACTAGGAGGGTCCTATAAGGATTAATATTTTATATCAAATTAAGATCAGCCCTCAGGTGCTCATCTAGCTTCTGTGTGGGACTGGATCCTCCTTAATAGTGACCTTGGAGAGAACAAAACAGGAAATTAACCTGGCCTCCTACAGTTCCAAGGGCTTAGTGGACCTGCTGGAGATTAATGCTCGGGCACCGGCCTGTGTTTTGTTTATGTAAATGAACGGCATCACCCGTGTCCCTTGTTATGGCGCCTCTGGTCGGTGCGCGGCATTGTGGCGTTCAGTCAAAATGATGGCTCATTAAGTTTTCCTGCGGCTTCTAATCATGTCAGGTTCCCAGCCCCGCGTCTCTCAGCGAGGAGGGAGGGGGCTTTGATCGTCAGCTGTAAACATTCACACACACGCACACACACACACACACACGCACACACACACACACACACACACACACACGCGCACACACATTCACCGCTTGAAACTTCACAAACACATGGACACAAGTGTAAACACACACATACTGATGCATAAACACATGCGTACCACTTCAGATGTCGCATCCACACACGCACACACTTTCGCTCCTTTGCACGCTCACATACCATCACACACACACACACACACACACACACACGTAAACACACTAACACGAACATGTCCTCCCCCATTGTTTTCCTTCTCCAAGGCTTATTTGTTGTTGCTGAGTGGAGGAGCAGACCACAGCTCAAACACCCTGTCATTCCTCCTGTCATTACCCAACACGCACACACAAAACACACACATCCCCTCACCTGCCACCAACACTTTGTTGACATTAGAAAAGCCTTCATTTTTCAGAGGGCAGAAATATCAGACACTGAGCTGAAATCCTCCGCCCCGCAGTGAGCTGAATGGTTTTAAAAAAACTGTCTTCTCGTCACTGGAGGAACTTTAAGTGAGGAAGGAAGAGGACAGATCTTCAAGTCGAA
Source organism: Seriola lalandi dorsalis (assembly GCF_002814215.2). NCBI lineage: Eukaryota > Metazoa > Chordata > Actinopteri > Carangiformes > Carangidae > Seriola > Seriola lalandi. Next base: position 292,407 of record NW_019525169.1, on the reverse strand, counting down.
ATCTGCCCCTAAGACACTTTCACAAAGCCGTATATCATCAATCTGTGATGGTAAACACATTCCAAGAGGTAACTGGTGTTATAACTTATTTTTTGGCACTTCCCAGCAACCTGCTTTGTCTAGCTACTGTAGCTAGTGATTTGCGACCAAATTCCCTGTCGAGAAGAATTAAAATCTGATAATTACAGAGTGTCCTGAGGCCGTAGTGCGGTGTAGTCTTTTGAAGTTTCCTTTCGCGTAGCAGCAGGTTTGACCACTTTTCTAAAATAAGGGAAACACAAACATGTACAGAGATGCGATCCAAAATAGCTGTTTTTTTTTGTTTTTTTTTAACAATGCTAATTTGTTTAAGGTGGATTAAACCCATTTTAGTTGTGCTTGGTTGAATCACTGTTAAATCCAAGTTTTTAATTTCCATGAATCCAGTTTCCAGCTGAAGAAATCACTTTCCTGTGGTCGGGTTAACTGGTGCCATAACCATGATAGTCTCCAACAACAGATTCGTCTCACCTGAACATGCAGCGGCCTCAACAACAGACTGTCTGACGCCCTGAAAGGCTGTGACTCTCCCTTTATCTCTTTTCTGGATCACAAACCCAGATTTAAAAGGTTCCCATGCAAAGGTACGTTAAGGTCGGTGTGAGGTAGAATAAAATTGGAATCAACCGTGGGAACAATTCCCTGTCAGTGAAACCAGGTCTCATCACTGCTTCTTTTGTCCGTCAAGGTGAAGTCTGTGCTAGTCCAGACACGCTGTCAGTGATGGCTTGTGGCTGTTCGCGGTTGTGTTTTTTTGTTGTTTGTTATCTTTGAAAGTGCAGCTTCGCAGCAGTTTCTCAACCTTGTCTTGGATCACGGCCCTTTGTTTTTCTTTGGGTTTTTTTTTTTTAAGGTCCCAAATATTTCATAAACCCAACTGTGAGATTGTAAACTGAGAGTATGTGTGTATATACTTGTGCAATGTTTTGTTTGCATAAGCACGAAGAAACACGCGTTACTCCAAATTGAACCGTGGACATTATGTGGTATGTGCCCGATATACCACCGGGGCACCCCAACTACTGTCTACCAGATTTTACAAATTTTACGGGTTTTTTTTAACACTTCTACACCAAAGTGGAAGAAACCATTCTGCTGCTGGATCGGATTATATCAAGTTCAACCACGAAACCATGAAAAACTGCAGCTCCTTATTCATTTTGATGAAACCACTGTGTTGGCACAGCTGAGGTGCAGATGCAGAGGCCTCTGGGGAAGAAAAACAGGGTCGTAGAACAAAAAAGACACTGAATACACTCTGCATCAGACACACATACACACATTTCTGGTAGATAACTTCATAAAGCAAATGGCGTGCCACCACTGTTTACCTTGTGATCGTTGAAACAGTGGATGAAAAGTTAAATCTCATAGCATTATAAACCTCTTTGTCTTTTTGTTGTCTTATAAGCCTTCAAATTTATGGATGTATTACTTGAACTGGACTTACTGGATTATATTTCAGCTTTCATCGCTGGTACTCTGACACCAAATGCTATTTTCTGTGTCAACACGCGCTCAGTGTGAGAAATCACCTGCATACCAAGCGAGCCGACGCGGGGTTCTGACTGCAAGTTTGAGAAGCTCGAGTTGAGAGGTTGCTACAGCTGTCAGTGGCGACATTTCAGCTCTTATCTTTATGAGGGGAATAAGCAAACCACACAAACACACGTGCAGAGGACATGTGGCAGCTACTCGGATGATAAATTGTACAGACTACATCGTTTTCAAATGCGGCATCATATTGCAACAGTGAAGCCAAGAGAGACATATAACACCTCATGTTCCCTCTGAAATAATGTGTACGTTTGATGGTGTCATTTTCACGCCTGGCTGTTCTTTACACTAAAGCACAGCCTGTCCTGATAATTCAACCAATGTCAACCATGTCAGGTTGCCAATAAAAGCACAGAGTATACTGGTGTTTGGGAGCGGGTCTCTCCACCCTGCTGCTGCTGTTGTGTTTGTATAGCTTGCTTTGATGTGTAGTAATAAGGGTGTAGTTTATGGTGGATAGTTGTTATTGGATATGTGGAGATGGCCGGGACTTTACAGCTCAGGAGGCTCTTTGGGGGTTACATGCTTCGCTACATTCAGTGTTTATTTGTGCATTTCTTAAGGGGGAGAATTCACACAGCGAAGCAGCAAGCTGCTCATCTAGCTAATTTCCTTTACTTCATTTGATTCCCAGTGCTGCATTTACATTTACCACACACACTCCATGTTCAAAGCCTGCAGCGAATGCAAATGAGTTTTTTTCTCCCTTTATTTGTTTTGTGTCTCGAGTTTGTTAAGATTCCCAGAGGGAAATGTGTTTGGAAAGAGATGTTTACTTCCTTTATGTTGTTCAGTGTTTAAACTCTGTAAGGTTATACCATCTCAGGCAGCTGCTACAGCTCGCAGCTGCTCCACAGATGAACTCATAGTTGCTTCAATTTCAATCTGTGTCCAGCCTCTCCCGTTTTTTAACTTTTTGACTTGAGCATCATCTTGTAGCGGGAGGGTTGCATACATCTCTCCGCGGGTCAGCTTGGTTTGCAAGATGAACAAAGACAGCAAAGGTAGTGAGCTTGTGAATGCATGTATGTTGTGTAGTGCTCTCTACGTCCCCGAGCATCACTTTCAAGTACAAGCAGACACACACATTCTGTCTGAACCTGTCAGAGAGCTTGAAAATCCAATTCGGGAGATGTACAACCAGAGACCCGAGGAAGGCTTAAATTATATATCAGGTGCCTGGATTCATCTCAGACTGTTTATTTGCTCCACTCTCTCCATATTGTTTTTGAAACATTCCCACATGGACACATTATTATTAATCCAACTCAAAAGTTTTCTGATCATAGTTCTTACAAATATCCTGAACAATCCGACAGTTTTGGAGCAATTTAATTACCATCAGTAATAATTTAGTTGTACTTCAGGTTCTCTTCTCTTCAAGGTCCCTCACACTTCATGGATCCTCTCAGCTCTGCAACAATCAAGATCCGGACCTGAAACCTGTCTCGAACCAGGTCCAGATGATCTTTGAATTTCATTAATCTCAGACGACCGAAAAGTACTGGTTAGAAAACAGAATGTTCTATCGATATTTCAGGAGATGAAAATACGAATTTCAAATATCCTTCAAGCTAAAATATTAGCTGCTCTTTGTTTTTGTTAACTGATAGCACTAGACGTCACCATTTTTCACCATTTTCCGACATTTCAAATGAACGACTAATTGATTAATTGAGAAAGATATGAACCACAATGAAAATTATTCGCAGCTGTAGATGGCACATCATAATGCTGCCTCTGTAGCTGTTCTCTGTCTGTAAAGTCTGTTCAGATTTGTCTTGATCAAGTTGCTCATTTTGAAACCTAATTTATGCAGGGATTTGACAGATCCCTCTGGGAACGGTACCAACGTGGATTTCGTGAAGACTTTCAGTTCATATTAGATTATCTATACCTGTTATAACGAGTCATAAATAGTGTGGTGCAGCTCAGACCAGTATGTGATGCACATTGCTGAGCCTCACCACCAAATACCATCAAGCTGCTACAACTGGCAGGCAATGGAGCGGAGCAATGAATAATGGATCACAGACATTATCAGCTGATGAAGAGCTGCACACATGAGCGATGCCGTCCTTTTAATGCTTTTTCAAACAGAGTGCAGTCTGATTTAACTGTGTACTCTGCGTGTGTGTGTTTGTGTGTGTACGTGTCTCTGTGTGTGTACATCCTGGTGTCTGGATGTGCAGTGTCTTAGGAAAATGAAAGCTGGCTGACAAGCAGCTTTATTCCAACATATTGGAACATTTATTTCAAGCTCAAGTTCTCCTTGTGCCTACATGAAATTTTATTTTCTCAGGAGCAATGACATAGTTGTGGTTGAAGGGATTACGGTTTTCAGCGTACTTTTTCTTTATTTTTCTGACAAACATCAGTGAGTCACAACCACTACTACCTCATCAGTAGCAGCTTTAACACACATTTCACTTCATGTCTTTAAGAATTCTTTAAGAAGATCGCCCAGAATAATCCCTTAAAGGCGGAGCGGTAAATTCCTCTCCTGTATTAAGGAGCCATATAGATGTGAAAACATGTCAGCCCAAGATATTCAGGTCTCGGTGTGATGCAATATTGATGTGGTGGGCAGCTCGAGTAAATGCCTGAGACAGAGGAGAGTGAGTCTGGAATGCGTTTTGCACACTGAAGGAATCTTTTTCTGCAGTGTGTTTTTGTGCTCTAGAGACAGAAAATGGTCCATGATCAGCAACAATTTTTGTTTTCTCCTCCCCCACTTAGAGCATTTCACATCAAGACGGACAGATGAAAACAGGGCAGGGGTTCCTACTGTTGGCAAGGTTACAGCCCCCACTCTCCTCTCGCTCGTTCATCAAGTGCCCATCTATCTGCCATTAGTCTCCTCTGAGCCTCTCAGTGCGGCTCAGCCATCTCCGCTTCTGTAGAGTCTGTGAGGGTCAATTGGAACTTACCCCAATAGAGATGTGTATGTGTATGTGTGTCCCATATGGAGTGAAAATATGTCTGACATACTTGTACAGGATAGTATGTTCTCAAAATCCAATTAAAATACCTGAAAAATATACAAAATATTACACGTCACAAATGTACTGGTAACCAATTAAAAATGTGTTTTAAAATCTATTTCGAATGTATTTCGAATAGATTTCAAATTGCATATAAAATATATGTTTCAAACATTTTTAAAAGACATTTTACAATACTGGCTTCTCTGGAAAACATGAACAAGACCCATAAAGAAAAGCCAGTGCAGCAGCCATAGCACATCTCACACCATGTTTTTATTTTCGCACATCGATATCGACTGCCTCACCTCACCAGCTGACTGGTTTTGGCGCTAGTTTGCAGCGCCTGATTCAAAGAAACACTACCTGACTCCCACAACCTCCCACCAAAACTCTCTCAGATGTGTGCATTTTTTTGTGCGTTTCTGTAGTCACACTCCCTGTTGTCTGTTTGCTGTGCTCTTTAAAAGCCCTCACATCTTCGTGTCCACCTACACCCAGCTGGACGATGGCACCCTGCCCATCTTCCCCTTCCCCCTTGAGGGGCAAGAACCGCCAGCTGGGCCCCCTCTCACCTCTGAGGAGCCTGTATCTCCCTCGATCTTCCCCTGCAAGAGCAAAGACATCTTGTGCTGATTAGCAGGAGACTTTACAGCCTTGCATTTGTGTCTACACCTTTTACAAGTGCCCTTGTTTTTTTTTATTCTGGAAGTAATGTGCTGACTGAGGCTGCTTGGAGGGGCCTTTTTTTTTTTTTTTTTTTTTTTTTTTTTTTTTTTTTTTTTTCCTGACACGATTTGTCTGCACTTTAAGCTGTGATGAAAGGCCTCTGGCAATGTTTGTTTAAATCTACAAATTAATCAAAAGTAACACCACCTACATGGCTGAACTCCATTTGGAATTGTGATATTTATCATTCTCTCAGAGGGTCTGCTGGGCCTGAAACATTATCTCTCTGTCTTACATCCCAGGCTGAATATTGAGTAGAGGTATTAGATTATAACTCTCCGAGGGAAGTATGACTCCTTGAAGCAAAATAAACCAAGCAGAGAAGTATTGTGCTTTAATTAATGTTTTGTCTCATGGCCTTTTGACGACCAAAGCGCAGTAGCTCAGAATAATACCACTCATATACCAAAGTGTCCACAGAGCTGTGTGAGCTCCTATTAGTGAGATCACAGTCAGACATAGTGTACACTTCCCTGACTCCCCACTCAGCAAAACATTAACTTTAACAATGTTTTAGATAAAAGCCACAGCTGTAACGTGTCTCATTAGACCCAGAGGGAGACGAGCCATAGGAGGCCCCACGACACAAGCATTCCTCCTAATTCTGTACAGGAAACATAAAAGCAGACAGGCCTCTCCCACGTGACTTATAAAAGTCCATGAATGTTTCTGTTATAAAAAGCAATCCTTACTTTGCAGTCTGGTCTGGGATTTTTAAGAGTGGAAGAAGCTGATTGGCTTTTTTTTTTTTTCTCATTTGATTAGGAGACATTCAAACCACTTCCTGTGCTGATTGTGCTGTAATGAAAACTATAGAGTTGAGTGAAAGGACGAAACGAGTGCACACACAGCACACTGGAGATGACTGTATTGTCATTTAATTTGATTTAGCAGGTAATTTGTTCAGCAGTAAAATTAAAAACACTGATTTTCCATACTGCATGTAAAAGTTTTCTCTCTGTGTAGAGGTTTAAATTGTTTTTAGAAATTGCAGCTTACAGTGTATTAGGTAGCTTTGAATTTGATTTTGGCTTAGAGCAGCTTAGAGGAACGATTGGCCGCAGGATGTCTCTTCATGAATATGAATGAATATGAATGTTCTTTGCACTGTATACAGTACAATAAAGCAACAGAATGCATCAGTGTAAATCACAGAGCTGAGTAGCAATATCCTCTCTGTCCTTCAAGCTATATTAAATTCTTCTGAATAACTACACTGCACTTCACACTCTTAAAGGGCCCATATTGTATAAAGTTAGATTTCCATGTCTTTTTTTAATTATAAAGCAGGTCTAGTTTCTATATTAAAACTGTGAAAGTTTCTAAGCGCTCAGTCCACAGAGAAATGCACACAGCCTGTATTCAGAAACTTACAGGACTTCTGTAACTTTGTGATGTCACAACAAAGCAGTCACAGCCCTCACCCATGCCCCTAGCCCAGCCCACCTGCACCCACCATCCAGCCTTGCAGGATTTGGTTTCTCTGAGTGTTTTACCTGAAATCTGCTATATTTTTATTTGATCACTCACAAAACAGTCATTGGCTCAGAGCCTGCTCTCTTCTGATTGGCTCACCGACCTGTTGTTGCTAGAGCTCCAGGGAGAAGTCTGAGAGAGGAGATGTAAAACTTCATTGGGATGATTTTTTGGTTCTTAAAACCAAAAATATATCTTGTTATGGATCAAAACTTCAAATAAAACAACTGGAAAGTGTAAAATACAGGACCTTTAATATTAAAACCACTATACAAAGTCACTCACAGGGTGCATTTTCTTTTGTCTTTTTCCAGGAGGATACAGATCACAACTACTACACATCAAAAACATATGGGCCGTCAGATCCAATGAGCAAGGACTTGTGGGTAAATATTGACCAGATGGACAAGGAAAAAGTGAAGATCCATGGCATCCTCTCCAACACGCACAGACAAGCAGCGGTAAGCCAACAAACTTGCAGACATTAGGAGATTTCCTTAGTGCTGCACGTAAGAGTTGAATATTTACATTATAGGCTTGTGTCTTGGCAAATTTAAAGGTCTCCTGTTTTCAGACAAATAAATACGTTTTTTCCAGAAGATGTTCGCAGAGAAACTTTCAGTCCTCCAGTGTAACACTCTGCACATACATCACTCTGCACAGTAAAAGTCAATAATAAGTACCAATAGGAAAACTTTTATTAATGCAGAAGGGACTTGAGAGGGTAAAATGTTGCTGTTACCTTGTACAAATGCACTTGTTGAGAAAAATCCATTAATCTGCTTATAGTCAGGCTTTGATTTGTTTCAAGATTTCCCACTGAAATACATCCTGCATGTGGAGATCAGACACATGTACAAACACATACACCGTGACGCAAATCAGATCAGTGATAAGCTTACTGGTGCTCAATAACCGGTTAGTTGAGCCAGTGATGTGTGGTCAAAGATAAAAAAAATAAAGATAAAGCCAGCAGCAACAATAATAAGATTTTTATTTTTTTTTTTAAATGTGAAGTATTCCTTTAAGAATTTGAACAGTTACGAAGCTTTTCCGCAGTGAAGTTTAAAATCTCCCTTCCCTCCACCTCAGCAAAAGCAGGTGACCCATGTGAGGTGCATACTGATGAAGTCACACAAGGCAGCAGCAGATTGACTGGAGAGACAGAGCAGCATGGCAGCAGGGCAGTCGCACAGAAAGAGAGAAAGCGCCCAGTGTGAACAATAGCTGGCGAGGAGATAGAATAGAGTCCCACATTGTGCATTCTGCTCCTCTACCTTCAGTCATGTAATGATGGATTGAACCATACAATTTGAGGCAGGCTATTCTTTTTAGCCACAGAACGTCCTGGCGAAGAGGCGAGGCTTTTCTTCCAAATAGTGTAGGAGGGATGTGGGAGGTGTCTCTGACTTTACTTTAATCTGAGAAGATCAATAAGTGAATTTCCCAATTCAATGGCCAGCCAAGAAATTCAGTCAAAAGGGACATATGGAAATCTTCCCTGGATAGCTTAATTGCAAGATTGCATTGCAAAGAGAAGTGAAAACCATCTGCACTGAAATTCATACACTGTGTCAAAAGACTAAAAATTTAAACAAACACAGTTTATGGTGATTGCAGTTAAAGTCCTGAGAAACTGCATAAAACTCTTGGTGCGGGAACAGGGTTGGAGAGAGCTTCATGCTCCTTCCTGGCACTGCTGCCTGCAAGAGCTTTGGCCCGACGCTGAAAGAAATTGGCCAGTAAGGTCGTAAAACAAAACACAGCCGCAGAGGTCAGCTCCATCACAGGATCGTAGAAAAGTTAAGCTCTGGATTGGCTGTATAGTCAGCGTGATTCAGTGTGGTTTGCCACAGGATTACTCCCTCTGGCATAATCTAGGATAATGTATAATAGCTCCATGTTTACTGAAGACTGTCTATCTCCATAACATTTTCTGGCAGTGGTATGATGTGACATATTCAGTCCAGGGATAAAATAGTGAAGACCATCATTTGTGGGAATGTTCATGAACAGATTGTTATTGTAATACAAAAATGTTAAAGTACTGTATTTTCATTTTATTATGTGTTAATTCTCATCAACAATTTGTTAATAGTATGAGCCCATTTCTGCCAGAAAAAGAAAAATGCAGATGAAAAGTTTGGAATGATACCTATGGTTTCATGTGGTATTATGAGTGTAAATTATAATAAGACAAAAACTTTGACTGAGTTGGTAAAGTTTATGAAAGAAGAAAATTGTCAGTGTCAAAGTGTTACCTCATGTTACCTCAATTCCTCTTAATTCTGACATAGTTAATAGCATAACTTTTTAATGTCATAATTTTCACATAACAAAAAAGCCTTGATCGTACTCCAGGACAGACTTGGACGGTCCGCAGATGCGCTCTAAAAAACATGATGAAATGATGAAGATCAAATTTTGGGCTGCCTGCGGATATCCACGCAGGGGTTTACTCAGACCCACATGGCCAAATGAGTTGGCCTCAAGACTCTACAGCCATGCTACAGTAGCGGCTCTGTGAGGCTGTACGAATAGTTCAGGTTATTTAAGGTGGGCCAGTGTGAGGTCGTTGTATACGGTCAGTGTATCACCTGCAGTAGATATGGATCAGAGCCCTTCCAGACTTGTACGCTTGTACGCTTTATTTAGAGTATTTTTCATTTATCTTGCCGTCAAACAGCCCTTTGCTTTGGAACTACATTTTCTCGAATGTTGAACTACCGTATGAAATGCTAAAGTCAGCATGCTAACATGATGATGTTTATCTGGTATTATGTTTACCATGTTCACCATCTTATCTTAGCATGTCAGCATGCTAACATTTGCTAATTAGCACCCAACAAAAAGTACAGCTGGGACTAAAGGGAAATGCTGTTAGTTTTGTTGGTATTGATGATGTCACTACAACAAAAGTTAGTATGGCTAAAACTAAAAATACACATGGTAAGACAGAACTATGAGATACTTGGTGAACATTGTGTGATTAAGTCAAAATGTTGATATATTTAATACAGTTTATTTAGTAAATGTATTTTGGACGTTTAATGTCACAATTTTGACTTTATTGACTGTTAAAATAGAGATCTACAGGTCTACAGATCGAGTACATACATAAATATGTATTTAACCATGAGTGCCTGTAGAAGCGTCTCCTTAATAAAAAATCACTTTTATATTTCAAGGACAGAAATCTTTCCTCTCATTTTAAGATGTGATGAAGGTCCGATATAGTTTATATATTTTTATGTCCTTGACATTTATATAGTTTCTGATCATCCTCAACAGTAGCCTGCATGTGTAATGTTTTAATGCCTGTCTGCAAAATGAATTTCCATCATGATAATAATAAAGTTGAAGTTGAGGTTCTGTTTTAGATTCCTATTCTTTAATGACCAATGATTGCCCCCCAAAATAAAGCACTCTGGGTCCTTTCCACATTTTCCCTCTGATCTAAATCCTTTTGTTGTTGTTTGAAGATGAGAACAATCTCTTCTCTGATTCTTCTCTTACCTCTATCTTTCTGACCGGGGTCATCTGTCTGCTTTTCCCCTCACAGAGAGTTAATCTGTCCTTCGATTTCCCTTTTTATGGACATTTCCTGCGTGAAATCACCGTGGCAACTGGTGGTAAGTGAACACTGTTCTTGGACTCTGCTCTCTCAATAGTAGTTATTAGTGTTATTATTGGATATACAGTATGTGCTTGGCATATTAGACAGTACACAGACAGTTTTTATTGCTGCAGGGTTTAGGGGGGGAATGTGGTAAGATTTATGAAATGAGTCTGGAGTACAGAGGCATTTATGAAATGGTGAAGAAAAAGAGAGAGTGTGTGTGTGTGTGTACACATATTTGTGTGTCTGAATGGGTCTGTGGTACTGGGTGTACCTGTGACTGTGACATTGCCCCTGTACAAAGAGATCTCACCCATGAACACTGAAAAGGACCAAACAATGAGTTATTTCTCTGGATGTTGTTTCTGGGAAACTCGGCTCTGAAAGGCTCCTCTGACACAAACCACAGTACAAAACCACCAACAACACTCTGCCAGCCAACCAGTCAGTCTGATACAAGACCATTTACTGCTCTCACCTCCATGGGGTAGTCTGCTAGACTTGGATATAAAATTAAAAAAAAAAAACAAACAAAAAAAAAACCCTCCCAAAACTCAGCACCAGCAGCTCTACACCAGACTTAACTGGAAAAGAAACCAGACTGATGGGTTTGGACTGGAAACTGGAGTCCCTCTGCCAAGTGGCCTAGCACACCCTGATAGGCATGGATAAGGAGGTGGGGATATCAGAGGATGTGTATGTGTGGGTTAGACACGTGACTCAGCAGACGTGTCTGCCAGAGTGTGCAAAGCAATTTTCCACTTGAGTCTTGATGGCGAAACCACAACACCCCAACCAGCTATTATCACATCAAAGACTAAAGCTCTGCTCTTTACCCAGCTATTTCAGAGATGCTGCCCCTGCGTTTAGCTGCCACTGGAATAATAAAGAAAAAAATCTGTCCTGTCCCTTATCATCATCACTCTCATTTTCCCACTTGATTCTCGATCACTGGCAAAGTTGTGTTGGCTGTAGGGACGTTCTGGATGATGGTGACGAGGAATGGACGGGCGCAGACGCAGCTAGCAGAGAGGAGATAATGTGAATTTGCATTCCTCCAGACAGAGATGGAGGGATGAGGCCGTGGAAGAGAGGGGTAACCGAGGAGGAGGAGGCAGCTATCTGCGTCTCGCAGGCCTCTTGGGCTTTGTTTCTGAGACGCCCTCCTCCTATCCCTCCATTTCAGGGCCCATCACTCAGCTCGTCCTCCTCTCCCCACTGTACCATCTTTTCTCCCCACTTTCATCGCTGTCAGCAAGTCACTGTTTTTACTTCAGCAAATATTTTCCTTTTGCTACCTACGCTGAAACTCTGCTGGAGAAGATAATTTCTGAACAGAGTGTGATGGAAGAGCAGCAGACTTACAATTACATTTATTCCTTTTTTTATTTTCACAGACACAGTTGCTTTCTAAACAGTCAAGCAGCCAATCGTCACACACATTAGAGATGTGGCCAAGACTGGGTTGGCATGCAGCCTTGTCAAACAACTGAGGTCTAAGTCCACTTTTATGGTTTTTACATACTGTAAATCTAGATTCTCTCTGCAAAAAGTCTCCATGGTAAGAAGTAATTTTGTCTGATTTCAGAGAAATGTTGAAACAAATTGATATTCTGATAGGTATCAGAAAGAATCTCTCCCTCCTTTTTAAGATAATAAAAGGTTTGCAGGCTGAAGTCAGGCAAAATGTATTAGTAAGATATTGATTTATTTTGTTTTCTAACTAAGATTGATGATGATGAAAATGATCATTGGTTGCAGCACTACACCTGTGGTATAGTGTCAGAATGACATCCGGCAGACATCAACAAAACACCCCTTTAACACTGCTACATTAAATTCACTCATATCACTTTACAAAGTCAGTTCAATAGACTACAGCTGCGTAGAAGCTCAAACAGTGAAAAAGAGACAGAATATGTGGAAATGTTGTGGAGAGAGCAAATGGATGATGTCAACAAAGGGAATATTTTTCCAGTCAGGAAGGTACATTAAAGTAACTGAGGCTTCCTGGGTCTGCAGTGACATGCTGCAGGTCCAGCGGTGAACTGACAGGTTGTTTGTGAGAGTCTAGTTTGTATTGAAGGCTGTGTGGAGGACTCGGCATGTACAGACTGCGAATATCAGTGATGATATATGATCTGACCACCGCCAGCTGCGTAGACGGATATCCAGCTGTGGTATGCTGTTTACAGAGCCAGCTGTCGCACTTAACAACCAGAATATAAACATAAATTCAGAAAAACACATGAACATCTTTAGCAAATGATAGTTAAATGCAGTTTCACAGCAGCAGATTTTTTTTTCAACCACAAGAACTAGGGTGTAAGGTTTCAAATACATAACTTGTGTGACGCAGAAAGGTGAAAGGAGACATGAAAGGAAATGGGGTCAGTCTGTGTTCTCCACTTCCCAGAGACTATTATCAGCTGCGACATCGGGGCTGGTATTGTTTTCACCTTGTGTGTGTTTGTGTGTGTGTGTGTGTGTGTGTCATCATGGCAAACTGTGGTGTTAGAGACACTTATTGTCGCGGGTTGTTTTGTACTTTTTGTGTACAGACATGTCTAAATTGTGTTCAACACAATGAGTGGACATCTTTGTGGATATATTTAGGCTCTCATTGCACTTGGTCAGGATTAGGAAAAGATCACGCTCTTGCCTAAATATTGACTTGTATTCACTTTATTAACATGTAAATGAAACTGAAATCTATCTTTAACCAATGCTTTTATTGCCCAAACCGAACCACACACAGACTCAGGTTGCAAACCCTGCTCTCCAGTATCAAAGTGCCCATCCTTCCCCTGACAACATCTCTACAACTTGTGTGTGGTACAAAACTTTAGAACTCTATTTACTGGAAAATACATTGTCACTGGACATAATCCAAGTAATAATGTGTCCCCTGGAAAAATACATTTGTAAAAGTAGAGTTGTAAACAACAGTTTTAAGGTCTAAAAGGTAGGGAGTCAGTGCCACAAGAGGAGAACTTACGTTGGTTTTTTTAGCCTAATGAAGTTTGACTTTAGTGTCTGTTCATGCATGGTGACGATCACTGATAGTTTTAGTCCTCCAAAGAAATCGCACTTGTCAAACATAAAACACATTATGCTCTGGCTGGTTATAGGCCGACTAAGTATGTTTTGTATCAATAAGAAATTAAAAACAGACAAATCTGGCTTCTAATTTGAATAGAAACCTCAAAGTTTAGTATTAAAAGGACAAAAAACAAAACAAAACACGGATAATAATAAAATAAAAATAAATAAAACACGGGTGTGTTTGAAAATCCAGTCCTGACTCTTCCCAGCTTCAGGACAGCTGTGATAAACAGAAAATAGCTTGTAAATTAAACACAGCTCAGTACTAAAGAACAAAGACCTAGTCTAAACACAATGTCCAATAAAGTGAAGCTTTAGTCTAGTGGGGCTGCTAATTCCCACTCATGTTTTTCTTGGACATACACAGCCCAGCACTTTTGGATAGCAGCACATGTAAACATAGCTTGCCAGAGAAAGAATTATCCATCTCCATCCCACCTTCATAAGACCTCATCCTCTACCTCAAACTCCTCTTTTCTTTCTCCTCTCTCCTTGTACATCTGTTCTTCTCCCAGTAACCTCCTCCTCCTTCTTCTTCTGTCCAGTCTCCTTCTGCTGTAAGTGAATGAACTGCCTCTCTATTGAGCGCCATAATGAATGAATAGCCTCTCTACTGAGTGCCCCGCAGCTCTCACCTCTTTAGTGTATTGAGAGGCTGTCTGATTTTCTTTAGACTGTCAAATAAGTTGTATTGTGTTTTCAGGAGATTGCTGGTAGAAAGCAGAGGCAGCATCAGAAATAAAACCCCTCGGACACACAGGGCATTGTGAGTGTGTGTCTGCACAAATGTGTGTGTTTTGGTCGGAGGATTTCTGAGCTTTTTAGAGGTTGAAAGTGAAAGGAGAGGAGTGACAAGGGTCAAAACAAAGCGGAGGCATTTGAGACGTGTTTGAGCGAATGTTGGGTAAATATGAGATGAGATGGAATGTATAGTGGCTGATTTGGAGGAAGTCATTTGTGTCGCGACACAATCAGATTAAGGATTTGAAAGTGCCGTTGCAGCATTATGTGACCATGAAGCTGCCACCAGTGACTGAGTGTACTGCCCCATCATTCACCACAGAATCATGTTTATCTTTGCATTAATGTAGGCGGGTAGACTCAACAACCCTGTCTCTTTATGTCCTATCCTCTTTACATTCATATACCCTGACATAACATGAGGTGGATGCTTTTATCTGATGTACTCTATGCACTGCAAGCACTGAAACAGGGCTGACCTGAATACGATGCCTAAGGTGCTTTCAGACAGGGAGCAGTTGCTGCCACAGCTCTTGGATCGATTGCAGGAGGGTGTAACCTCCGACATGATATGATTAATTAAGCAAATTTTGCTAAGTAGAATCATAAATGTTATTTATTGTCTCAGACCAAGTAGGCAAACTTTGAAGCTGATGCTCCTCCAGTACAGTTCTCTTAACAGATCTGTTTGCTGGTGAAGTGCTGTATCGTTCAGATGACTCACTACCTCTAAAAATCGGTTGCTATAACCTATCGTTTCCCTCGCTGTAGTTTGTGTGGTTGCCATAGTTACATGATGAGCCTAGGCAGCAAGTTGAAAAAGTTAAACCATCATGAACTGGCAGCGGCAGCCGCCCTCCCGTCTGCTTGCTGTCTGAAAACACCCTCAAAGCAACAGTTCGACATCTTGGGAAATAAACTTATTAACCCTAACTTCACTTATTAACTACTTAACTCAAACTAGTTCAGACGACATTATGTTTTTGTGTTAACTGTTGGTATGATTAAAAACACAAGCAGATGTCACGTTGTAATGACCATTTTTCACAATTTTTCAATTTCATAAACTAAAAGTGTATTGATTTATCCAAAAAGATTGTAACTCAGTTAACTGGTAATAAGAGTAACTGTGAGTTGCAGCCATATATACATAACTTTGATGTTTAACATTAATTGACTAAAGATTGATTAATTTACCTTGTAGATATTTATTAGTTTTGTTTTTCCTTCACTGGCGGTACACGAACAGCAGTTACTAATATCCACTGTAAGTCCATACAGTTTTTCATAACTGGACTAAGTTGATCCACTCTTAACACAAAGTACATAAATACTGCGTATACGTTTCTGATAAAAATGAAAATAACAGTAACCATGGCAACTCCAACCACTGAGTCCGACAGTGCGGTATCTCCTCTTCCAGGTTGAGTTCCCTACAGTCAGGACTTCACAAAACTAAATAAAGTCACATCTTCGCTCCCTCCTCCTGCTCTCAGTGTGTGTGCTGACAGAGCTCTACTGTGTACAGAGGTAATTCTGAGCAGGGTGGTCTTTGGGGGAAGATTGATTCCCCTCATGGTATGATCTGCTCCTGATTTCCAAAGTAATAGATGTGTTTTTATAGCCCGCCTGCTGTTTGAGAAGACATATGGTGACATGAATTGGGGATTTAGAGGCCTGGCCTCAATGAGACTTTTCCCAAAAATCCTCTTTTCTGTCTCTGCAGGGTTTTTTTCCAGCATACTTCAGGAAGCCACTTTATATACTGTATTTATCTCGAACTTTCCACAAGAATGATTTCATACACAGATCATTTTATTGAAAATGTCCATGTCCTGACAAAGTGAGGTGAAGGAGTTTTCATAGTTAGCTTACCATGTCCAACACTGATTTAACTCTCATGTCTGTATGAAAGCAGGAGCCGGCAGCTGGTTAGCTTAGCTTAGCATAAAGAGTGGAAAGTGGGAAAGAGCTAGCATAGCTGTGTCTGAATGTAACAAATTGCACCTAAAAGCTCCTCTAAAGATCAGTAATTAACAAGTTATATGCTTGAATATATGTTTGTTTAATCCATATATAAACTGAAGTATAAAGACAACAATATCTGAGAGAGAATGTGTAAATTAATGAGCGTCAGAGCTTCTCTTAGGAGGATTTTGTTACCTTTTCCCTTGTTTCCACTGTTTATTCTCAGCTAAGCTAACCAAAACTTCCTGTGCTCAGATTTTAATATTGATACTCATTGACTTTTCCTGTCAAAAAAATACCATATTTTTAGTCGTTGCTGCCTCATGTATCCGTTTTCATAAAAATCCTACATTTTCGCAACTATCAGCAAGACAAAAGTGGTAAATTTAGCCTTTTTTTTCAATGCAAGGAAGTTGTTAAAACATGTCCATTTTTTGAAGATACTGTCATCTGGAATGTTTCTAATTCTTTAAACTGTTCTTCGAAAGTAAATTACATCAAATACATGAGATTGCCTCACCCAAATACCAGGTTTTCTCTTTGTTCAGAGTAAAACCTCTTATTAAAGCTGCATGTTATGATTCGTTGTGGATATTTTTGCGATCCAGGCGAAGTCAGAGTGAGAAACAATAGATTCTGCTTTGAATTGCTGTTGAATTAATCTCAAAACAGCAGCTTACTTTGCTAAACTTTGTTGTCAGTAGAGAAATTAAGATGCCATTTGATTCTGTTGTCATTAGTTCACATTCTTTATGCAAAGACTGTTCCCTCGTGATGAATAGTGGGCGTTCTCCCTTTTTTTCTGGTGTCCATTAATAACTATGTTTACAGGCTGCTAAGTGATGCATCTCTAGTATTTGTTGACTGATTACGTTCCTCTCAGTGGAGTAATCTATTTGTGCCTCATTGTAGGGGCACATAAATTGGAAAAGTTAACATAATCCCTTTTTGTTGTCATGGTCTCTTGTTTACATCTGTGATTGATGATGTGGCGCAAAAACACACGTAAGAGGAGGGAAAGGAGAACACCAGTGGAAGAACGGGATGAACCAGCTAGGCTTATTACCCCATGGTAATAAATAACTGCTCGCTCAGCGTACAGTGCATTCCTTTAAAGCCCCTCAGATTTGTCCTTCCGTTTCTTGATAAAAGATAATAGTGCTAATTAATCACCATTGGTAGCTGAGGCAGCCTGCAGCACGAGGCCTGGGAGAGAGAAAGAAGGGATCGTTGTGGGCTAATGAGGGGTTTTTAACTTTGGACTGGAGGGCTTGTTGTCTTCCTGAAGGATGCTGTATCAGATAAGAGCTTCATTGAAGGAGGAAAGGTAGTAATGGAGGAAAAAAAAGATTGATGTTTGTTCCCAAAGGGGAAAATCTACCTTAAAACACTTTGTCAAAGCATGCACAACACTATAAGTGATGCATCGAACATCATACATTGGTGTTTCCAAGCGTTTAAGAGCATCTGCCTCTAACTTTGAAGAGTACAGAAAGTTATATGTTGTCTATTTTCTATTTTTCTCCTGCAGGGTTCATCTACACCGGTGACGTGGTCCATCGGATGCTAACAGCTACACAGTACATCGCTCCCCTAATGGCCAACTTTGACCCAAGTGTCTCCAGAAACTCTACTGTTATCTACTTTGACAACGGTAATATCATTTTACTCCTAATATCTTGTTTCTGCAGGGATATGAAGGAGCTGTGGACTCTCTCTTGGATTGTTTAATGCATGAGGCACAAACCTGCATTTTTTGGCCTCAACCAGCCATTTATTCTGGTAAAGGTGGAGTGACATTAGATGTCCCATAGTCTGCTGATTAGCAAGCTACGCCACGGTGATTTCATCGTGTTTCCTGCCGAGCCTGGTGGCAAAAAGTCCGTTGCTCTCAATCTCTGTGTTTGACTTAGTTGTATTTTGGAATACTATCATTAAATTTGTTGTTTGCAACATCCAGGGCTGAAAAATGAAGCCGATACCTAAGTGCAAAACACTGCAGTTCCTTGAATGGCCACTTTAGGCTCAACCCCCATTGACTCATGTTAAAATGGCCAAATTTACAGCCATAATAAACATGTTTACAGCCTGGTACAAAAATTGTTTTGGTCTCTTTAGCAATTTCCTTCTTCATGACAACTTATTGGGGCGGGTGTTGCTTTGAGTGACTTTACAAACAGTCTCTGGCCTCTGCATATGTCCTCAGGCTTTAGAGCTGCTGAAAAAACTGCTAATGGCACTAGCCGGCTTGTTTTTATGACACCCTCTGTGACCTCTGTGACATTCCCCTAAATTCCAGTTACTCATTTTATACTAAATTGATGCCCTTCCTCAGTCTGTGTACCTTCCCTTTGCCATATGTGATGGTTGTTATCCATCAAGTCAGTCATCGCCATCTAATACCTCTGCAGCAGAGTGATGGACCAACTGTGTGACCTTCTGCAGTGGAGCTCATCAGGCTTTAACCAAACTGGCAGTCAATCGATTCTCATCCGGGCTGCTCCTCAAAACACTGTCCATCAGTCAATGTACTGCCAATACAGCACAAGAACTGTATGGTCTCCTGTGCTATGGGAGAGTCAGTTCTTCTTTCCATCAGACTGTGAGCAGTTTGATGAGGCGTTCACAACAGAGACGTATTGTTTGTTCTCGTTACACAAACAGGGTGGTGGGAGTTGTGTGAAACTTCACAGCGACAGTGTGAAGCTTTGTCGTTCAATTTTCACAAAAACAGAACTTTTACTTCTGTTTTTTTTTTTTTTTTAATTATAATCTGCTAAATAAAGACCGCGTGATTGGTTAGGACAAGACTTTTCTGAAGTACTATCTTAAAACTCTCCTGAAGTTTGATAGCGCACAATTATAGAGTCCTGAAGTGTTTCAGCACCTGACAGACCGTGAGTTTGACTGTTGTTGCCAGCGGGCTCTCGTGACAGCTCTGTGGTAAAAATACCACTGACAAGCTGTAAAACATATGTGACACTTTGGGATTTTAACACAACTATAGAATTCTGCTTTAATTTATTTTCATATTTTCATAGAATGAGAAAGGTATTTATTAATCCATTATTCAGTGTGTTGTCAGCAGCTCTGGTTAAAATATCTTCTTCACTAGATTAAGAAAAGTGCAATGTTACAAGCACTATTTCAGACCCAGAAGGATCAAACATACACAAGGCTGACTCAAGATGGTAAAGACTACCAACAGGTGTCACAGGAGACATCTTGATGTGTCACAGGTATAAATAGTAAAAATTTACAAGCCAGATGTTAAAAAGGTGGAAACGTTTCATTGTCCTCGATTTGCATATAGAAAACAGGTTAATCAGATTTGTGATCTGGACAAAGAAAGTGCATAAATGTAGCAACATGTAAATGAAAGTGTCTTAAATCTCAACTGGATTTTGTCTTGATACACTTTGGAGACACTTGAAATAATAAGTGTGAATGGCTTTTGTTCCGGCTGTGCTTTCTTACAATGACAAGTCAAAATTTCTGCTGTGAAAAAGGCCTATGGTTCATCAGAAATTAGTTTTTATACATTAGGAGACGTAAAAACATTTACAATATCAAGAAGTACAAAGGCAAATTTAATAAAATATGAAAAAAAAAAAAATATATATAAGTCTTAGCACAGAGTGAAATAACCTTTAAAAAAATGGATGAGATGTAAACCACAGTAATAATTACCTCACCAGGCCGAGGGTGTGCTGGCGTAATAGCACAGGATTTGTTTTGTTTGTTATGAGTTCACATGGCATGTTAAGCTTGTAAGTGGAATTAGAAACAAGGCCAGTGTGTACTCCCTCCACGCCTTCTCTCCCACTCTGTATTTTTAGCCAGGAAGCCCCAGATAGCATGGCAGCCTCAACTCCTGAACTCAATGCATTTTAAGCAGACTTATATTAGGCTTAACTTCTGCTGACTGGGTAAGTCCGCTGTGCCATAAGTTAGCAGCAATTTAGCGCTCTGTCCTCTCTCTGTTATTCACTGCCTTTCTTCTAAACTCCCTCTTCTCTAGTGCATTACACAGCAACTCTTCAGTACTTTTTTTCCCCCATTTCCCCAATTATAGAGTTGTGAAGTGTTTCAGCACTCAGAAAATGGTGCGCCTTAAACTGCTGACCTTGACACTGCAGTTTCCAATTTGTGATATTAGTCAGATGATATTAAATATCAGCACCATATCAGACCCTAACATGTTTAACCTCCTCCTTTAACACATGAAACATGCATGTCCAGTGCCAGAGGCTGCTACACATGCCACATGTAATTTATTATGGGGTTTCCTGTACAAGCAGACGCCTGTGCTCTCCAAATTGTCAGCAGAGAGGCTAAATTCTGGTCTTTATTTTGGGTGGAAGAGCTCCGGCTGTGTGACGGAAAAATTGATTAGTTGTGTTAACAAACCTTTATTGCCCTGGTGCACAGCCAAATGACGAGCTCTGAAGGGGGAATGGCTTTCACATCAATAGGTTCTCCAGAGTCCACGGTAAATCAAAATAGTGTTAAAAGTAATGTGAGGCCTGCTGTCTGGAGGGTAGAGCTGAAGTCTGGTGCTAATTTAGTACATCCCCCAAATGAAGGCAGCAGCTAATGATCACTTGACTTGATGCGGTCAAGTGGGATAAATAGCCTGTCTGCCTTTAAGAAGCAGTCCAGCGTTCCCGATTTGTATCTGTGATGCTACATCTTTAAAGAACCCCCCCCCCCTTTTTTAATTTATAAAAACAATAAACATTTGACGATGGTTCATAACACACTGTAATGCAGTCATAAGCAGATATAAGGACAATTTAAAGGAGCTATTTGTAAATTTTGTTTTTGCTACATAGCTAACATTAGCATTAACAGCTGTTTACTTACCAGTCTAGAAGAAACGTTGCAAGCTCAGCATCAAACTTCATTCCTTTCCTCACCAAGAGCTTCTCCAGCTGGGGAAAGCAACACCAATGTTAACTCTTGTCTCTATCACATCTTTTCCTCTAAGGAAGTTAGCACACTAACCAGCTAGCTCCAGCACCGACTCATCGCTTTCTGATAGCGACTCACTGTACCCTCCAATCTGCCCTGAGGACGTAGCACTGCTCAGAAGGCGTATTATAACCTCTTGTATCATAAAGACAACAATGGCAGAAGCTCTTGTCAAACAACAATCACCATCACCTGCTCCTGGCAAGAAACCACGTTTGGCGACAGAGGAAACTTGAAGAAATAAGTTTCAGAGCAAATAACAACATTATCTATATGCATGACTAGATACCACTAGAGATGAGAAAACATATCCTTGTAAATGTAAATAGGTGGATTGAGCCTTTACGTTGGTGTCAGTGTTGCCCTGCTGCTTTAATTCATCCCTGGTGGTGATAGCTTTTATCCTGTGTCATTCCTATACCTTCAGAAGAAGTCATTCACGGCGCTGTCACTCGCTTTTGTACAGTATGGAAAACTTTTCACTGTTGTGAAAATTGCCACAACTACAGAATCCGCCAGAGTAACCACCACGCCTTGATTTGGTTTTGTCAAAGGTTTCAGTTTTATGGCTGTTTCATCTCGTTCCAGTGGAGTGTTTTCAAATAAATGCTCACACTCCGTCGGTGTCAATCACCTCACACCCACAGGGGGAAGTGAAGTCTCTGTCAGGAAATAATCCTTCAAAAACATATCACCTTACGAACATGATTGTTACATTGATGTCTTCTTATTCAGAGTCTTTGCCCGGTCAGCGGTTCATTTCACGCTAGATCTGAGACACCAGAGATAGCGTTTCAAAAACAGTGAAAAACAAGTCAGTGTTAAAAAAATAAAAAGTGTCAGCTATATGGAGACAGAAGCTATCATTGCCACTGTCTGTTCTCCTTTTTGTGATTCTTTGTTGTCTGACATGTAGTACTAAACTGTGTGTGTTTATTTTCTGTGGTTCTGGCTCTAGGTACTGCTCTGGTGGTGCAGTGGGACCACGTCCACCTACAGGATAATTACAACCTGGGGAGTTTCACCTTCCAGGCCACGCTGCACAACACTGGCAGGATCGTCTTCGCATACAAAGAGGTCGGGACTGATTAATCCAACCAGTTCTCTTTACACCTACTGAAAAAAGTCTGTCTTCAGTCTGTCATTGACTAACTGTGTGTATTTCTTACTTTGTGTCCGTGCCTCTGTCTGATTTTCACACTGTGCCCACCCTGCATACATTATAAGCCAGAACTTGAGCGTACACATACATATGCATTTTCAAACTACAAAACACATCCAAAAATACTGAAACTAACTATAACAACCAAATCTTCAGACTTTTATTGTGTGCAGCAAAGTTCATAAATCACTGACAAAAACAGCTACTATATAACACTGAAGAAACCAGAGCAAATGCTGATTAAATAATCTGTTCTTGGCGTCTTTTCCAGGCTGTCGAGACAAAGTTAGCAAACTTAAACTCATCGGAATTAACCAGCTACATTACAATAAAACAACTCTAACTACACTAGAATTATTCAGGCTTTACTGAGACATTTCATAGAAAAGGAACATTTTTAAATCATCATAGTACTGTATGTACAGGCAAAAGAAAACATGACTCACTTTCCACTTCTCCCCAGTCCCACACATCTTACAATCTGCTTCCCTTTTCTGTTTCTAATTCTGTCTGACTTTTTAAAATGTCTTGCCCCATTTTCGCATGTTTTCACTCGGGTCATTATACTGAAGTGAGTGTTGGCAACGCAACAAAATAATGGGTTTATACTAATGGGTTTAAGTATATTTTTGATTTCAGTGAGCAATGTTTATTCTGTACACCAAAGATAGCCTCATGCTTACTGAGGATGCATGATGCCTCAGCAGGTTGCTATGGGAGATCGTAATAAATGGCAGAATCGGTGGTGCTGTCAGAATGGTGTGGCCTGTTTCTATTTTTCAGCCTGTCCCAGACAGATCGTCGTGGTCCTCGTAATTGATTTTCCCTTCTTCTATTTCAGATCCCTGTTGAGGTGTCACAGATCAGCTCTGTCAATCACCCTGTGAAGGTGGGCCTGTCTGATGCCTTTGTGGTGGTCCACAAGATCCAACAGATACCCAGTGAGTCTCCAGCAAACACGCTCTTCTAGCTTTTAGCACTCACTGGTCCAGAAGAAGATATTCTCAGTTAATCCAATTGCAGACTGTTTTAAAAAACTAAGAAATAGAACAGCAGTCGTCCAATCATAGCTTAGCAACCATCAGTAGGCACAATAGGTCTGTCATGCTTTGGATTTTTTCACATGAAGAAGCAGTGCACCTGGGGCTGTAGTAAGACTGTCACCACCTCTGCTCCGGCACCGGTCCATCTCTCTCAGTGGGCATCGTGCAGAGATTTGGGCACAGCTCCAGATCTGCCTGTCCTATTTGCTTTTGAGTTACCGCAATTCAGGCCCATTAAATTTAAAGCAAATGTGAGCAAAGGAGAAACACATAAAACCTTTGTACCCACAGTCAGACTCTCCATCTTCCACGGGCTCTGATTCAAAGCCTGCCACAATAATGAGATGACAAATATGAATTATTCAGTAAAATTTAAACAGTTTTGATTAGGTACGTTAAGTTGGATAGTATTTATTTGTCAAAGTTAATTTCTTTTATTCTCTTTTCGTCCTTCACATGGCATCTTTATCTTATTTGTAGTATGTTTTTTTTAGTTGGCTTAAAGAGTAAAACTCTCCAGATTATTTAGACTGGTATCTGACATTATCTGAAGGCCTTTTCTACAAAATCTCTTTTAGAAAGCTGCAGTTGGCACTGAGAGATTGTATATTGAACCTGTTAGCACAGTCCGCCTAGACTTCATAAACCAAGCTGGCTTTGATGCCGCCGACACAGCATGATGAAACCAGTGTGTGCCGCTGCTTGGCTGTGGAGTGACGAAATCTCGAATAAAAGCGGGTTGAGACTGAGGTGTTGTGTCGAACATGAATGATGTCTCTGAGGAGTGCACGTGCTCCTCTTCTGTCAGACCTTTTCTCTGCTCTGATAATCCATCTGAAATGATCACAGCTCTGATTCTACTTCTCAAGAAACTATAACGCTAATCGCACCTAAAATCATATTCGGGGAGAGATCAAGCAGCGAAAACTGAACATCTTCGGACACAAAAAGTTAATACAATGACTGTCTTGACCTCATTTATGTGTCACATTAAACTAAAAGTGTGAACATTTGTGGAGATTGCTTGGTAACTAACCGTTCACTAAGTGAGACTCTCCTGAGTTACTGTTTCCACGCCGGTCAAGGGTCTTAAATATGCACTTGATGACTACGTTCATGACATCGTGCTAAAAGACTGAGGCTATAGCTAACAGGTCCCAGTCATCATCCTCACCATCTGATAACCCCAATTAGCTGTTCATCTTATATTCTTGTTTATTAGTTTCAAACCATATGTCTTCACTTAAACAGTCCTCATTATAAAAGCCTTTTCTCTCTTAGGAAAACTGAACTGACCGAACAAACCAAAGTGTCTGGCAGACATAAAGCTATCGTGGTTAATGCTGGCCAGGGTTTCTGGAGTGAATACATCCAGGAAAATATCTACACTTACTGCTGTAGGTAGTAGGTTAGTTACCCAGACACGCTAACAATTGCAGCTTTTGTTAGAGCTAAACAAACACACTATTTAATCAGTTATATTTTAGGTTTCGAAAAGGCTAAAAAATAAATAGACAACACTCCTCAAATTCAGTATCATCTTTACTTCAGCCACATGCACACTGCTAATCTAAAGCCTAATAAACCTGCTGTGCCTCGTCATGGTTTCGTAGCTATGATTGGACAATCTCTCAATAAACATAATCAAACTCTTGTAACGGTTGATACAAACAAGTCTTTATTTTCTCACGGTGCAACAAGCAGGTGATATTTGTGAAGAGCACAGGTTCATATCAGCATCTGAAAGAAAAGGGCAACATTTGCATCCTGCACCTGTCAGTCCAGAGGGATTGATGTGGCCCATGAACTGTTGGCAAGAGCTTGTGGAGAAAGCAAACGCGCTGTGAGCAAGATCAGAGGTTTTTTTTCATAACGATGGTCATCATATTGATACAAATATCGGAGAAGGGCCCTTTAATGGGAGAGTATTCATAGATGGAGAGGGATTAACCTTTAGAAAAAGCAAGAATCAGGAGTTTTCAGGATGCCATTCCTGCTCAGTTCTCCATAAGCAGTTCATCTGATCCCACAGGCAGTAGGTTCAGTTTATAATGTGTGACCTTAAATCCCCCTTTGTTCTTGCACTCAGCATATACAGAAGAAATGTAGGTGAAGATGGTGCTGAGGGGACAGTTCTTGTAGAGGAATATTATTCAGCTAAAAAATAAGTAAAGAATTAAAGTTTTGCCATGTTGGTATTTTAAGATATGTTAAGCCTGAATCCTAACAGCGGAAAAAGTAGACAGGAAACCAATGACTGCTACAGGCTCTACCATGAAGAAGTGTTCCAACTCTGTGAAGTGTCTCTGCAGCCAATTACTGCATGGCAACCATGGCAACCAGAGGGTCATTTTTTAACCCCACTGTAGCTTTGCCTTGGATTAAAAGCTCAAATAAAACATTTTACACTGCCTCTAGAAAGAGCATGCCCCCAGCACATCCAGTAAAGACAGAGATGACGGAGAAGATTTGTGGCTGGGGTGTGTAATTAACAGGTCAGGTACAACCATGTGTGAAGACCCAGGCTTTAATTTACTTTCCCCAGGCTAGATTGTACATTATCAGTCACAGTGAGTTATTCTCAAACTAAAGCCAAAACACTTTTTCATATCTTCTTGCTTTATTTGGATTAACAATCTTTATTCTCAGGATGGTGCCAAGACTGGCGCTGTTAATTATAAATGTATGATATATGGTTGTTTTTCTTTTTAGGTTTTAGGGCTTAATGCTCAATAATTTAATTTCGTTTATGGCTGAGCTCTGCTTAAGAAGAGACATTGTGATTTAATATATTGGAGATATCAAAGAGCCAAGAGTGTAATCATGAGGTGAAAAAGGTCGATTGAACACATTGAAAAATTTCAATGTAAAAGTACAAAGAGTGCTGTCTGATGAGAGGAGAGCGTGAGCCCGCCATTATTTCACAATCAATGTTCAGCTCAGTGGCTTGACATCATATGTCATGCAGCTCTTTGATTTGAATGAATAGGCAATAAGAGGCAGCCTGTTGTTGTGATCTCATCAAAGAAAATATGAATGAAATACTGTTTCTTAATAAACATCATACATGCTAAGGACGGCGGCACTGGATCTTCTCTGGGTATGATGTTATGATATAGGTTAACTCACCCTGTTGTGCGTAATTGATGACACACTTTTGCAAATCCTGCTTCTGTTTGATAGTATCAGTGGAAGGTAACTAAATCCTCATTAGCTGTTGTTGTGTTGTTGTGGCTGAGACTCGGTTATGTTGGATCTGATTTGCAGCTTCCTTCCACCTAACAACCAGAGGGCAGCGAGTCTGCACAGTCTGCCCACACATGAGCAGCCTTAGGCTGGGGAACTGACCTTCCTCTGGCCCCCACCATGTCATTAGGCACCTGATAATCCTTTTTCTAGAGGCAAGAGGAAGCCAGTCACCAGGGGAGGAGATGAGGGGAAGGAAGGGTGGTCTTGTTCTGAGGTTAGACTGAGCTGGCTCACATCTTCTGCTTTGATCAGTTGTCCTGTGTGTAATCAAACCCAGCAGGTCTGCAAGGAAACAACATCCCATCATATGAGAAGAACAACACTGGAGCCAGCTTGGTCAACAATTCCTAGACCAAAAATTAATCAATCAGGCAAAAAAGTAACCCTGGATTGTGTTAAAGGAGTAATTTGATATCTGTAAACTCTTATTCTCTTTCTTACCCAGAATAGTTAAAGACTGATTCCACTCTTAGCGTAAAGTCCAGCACAAAGTCCCCTGTAAAACCGCAACTTGATATTTTTATGCTTCAGATTTTCTGCAGATTAATCGAGATATAACGTGTTAGAGGGCTTTAAGGGTACCTTTTGACTTTTGGACACATGCTAAGCTTAGTTAACCTTCTCCTTGCTGTAGCTTCATATTTAACGGAAAGACGTGAAAGTGGTGTTGATCTTCTTGTCCAAAATGTGAGACTGTTCCTTTAACTTTGAAACTGTTTCACCAGATGGTAATATTAAGTGATGAATGAGACTTGAAAGTCACTGCTTGGTGTATATGTTACACAGCCATAGTCTGGTGTGTTGAATTTCAATTTTGTAGCTCATTGGTCGAGCAAATACAAGTGCTATAAGAGATGTCATGTATTGAGCAATGTCACGCTGAACATTGCAGTGCAACACAGTCTTTTATTCCACAGATTTACGGATTCATTTTTGGAACTCCTGCATAGAAAGTCACATAAAAATCCAATTAGAGTTTAAATTAACCACTATATCAACAGCACAGAGGAGTTATTATCAGATCTGTTAAAATATTCTGCACTGGAAGACCCTTTTTGACTTTAACAAAGGATGTATTTCATCCTCCTCTTTTTCCATTTCCACTGATGGCAGTGAAGATGCATGGCCAGCAAAAGCAAGCAGCCCATTTTACACTGGCCCATATGAGGGCCAGAACGCAATAAGAGTCAATGATGTATCTAATCAATCGCTCCATCTTACCCCGGCTGATGACTTGCTGTTACAGATGACTGAAAAGGCTGCCTTTCAACAGGGGCTGATTGATATCAGCTCCCAGGGGAAATTGCCACCGTCCATTGCCAAGTCATAGGCTGACACTTGGGCACAAAGAGAGGGGAGAAATAAGTGCTGTGGTAGCATCCCACATGACCTGATTCTGCCTCCCGCTCTCTTTCCGCTTTCTTCAGGGACCACTTGTCCCAGTTTTTATCTCTGGGTGGAAGATTTGTGACGGTTTGTTCGCTCTCTCACTCTGCCCCCTTCTTTCTCCAAAATATAGACGTGAGGCGGAGGACAATCTACGAATACCACCGCGTGGAGCTGACGAAGACAAAGATCACCAATTCCACAGCCGTGGAAATGATGCCTTTACCCAGTAAGGAGAATTTATTGTAATAGCTATTGGCACAGTCGCAACACAGTCCACAGTATAGGGATCTTAGTGTTATTCGATCAGTTCTCTATCATTATGAGACCTTTCCAGTGGACAGGACCTCGGCTGTATGTCAATTGCATTATTGAGTGCGTAACATGTTTGACAGAAATTTGACCTGTTTTGATCTTTGTCCTCTGCAGCCTGTCTCCAGTTCACCAGCTGCAGCACCTGCATCTCCTCACAGATCAACTTCAACTGTAGCTGGTGTCATCGCCTCAACAGGTCTGATCTCTGGACACTTTCACCTTCAACTCCTTTCACATCTCTCTCTCTCTAACACACTCTAACTAACGATTATTGTCATTATTGACTAATCTGCATAGTGAAAAAATAGTGATAAACTGTCCATGACACTTTTCCAGAGCCCAACATGACATCTTCAGGTGACTTGTTTTGTCTGGCAAACACTCCAAGAATGAATGATATGCAGTTTACAGATATGTAAAACAAAAAGAAAGAAAACCTAGAGGCAGCTGGATTTCTTGTGTCCTTGACTGGCACTGTCTTACTCCAGGGTGTCCACTCCCACAGAAACACTCAGGATTAACACTTCAAATTTTAAGTATCTTGCTTTTGTCAAGGTGAAGGTTCGGGTCATAGTTTTGGATGTTTTCAGTTGAAACAACATCCTGCTGGGGTCTGCAGACCATCTGCAGACATCTCATACATACAGTATGATGATGAAAAAATTATTTTTCTATATGGGATCAGGAAACCTAAAAGGATTTTTCCTCTATTGCCATCGTAATAGAAATCTATCCAGTGAATGGGAAAGTAGTAGCTGTACTATTTAGACTCTACAGCGGCTTATTCTAACATTCATTCAACGCACACCTGTTCTGTCAACCTCTGGTCTCCCTTTTATCTTATCCTTCCTGTCTCCCTGCACTTCAAACAAAAGTAAATATTTGAGCTGCTAAAGAAGTGTTAGTGTTCCTCCCTAGAATTTCCTGAAAGCTGAAATGTGAACTGTGGTGGGTTTTGTTTCGTTGGGTAGAACAGTTTGAATTAAAGAGGCAGAGAGGGGGAAAATTATGGAGAGATAGCAGAGCTGTGTTATCATCCATACAAGTTAAGAAAGTCTCAACTTGCAAGCCAACAGATGTTTACTGTGCTGATAAATGTCTACCCCTGAATTTGCTGAAAATGTTTCTTGGGAGGTTGTTGTCTGGGTTTATTCAGAGTGACTCGGGGTAGCCATTATCCCTTCTCTTTGTAGGCTGTCGTTGCATTTTGGACGCCGTTTGCATCAAATATTAATCTGCCACTCTTTTATTTTGGACTCATCAGTCATTCTGTGAGTAACATGGTTGACTGGAGAAATGTGCAGCACTCCTGCTCTGTCCGTAGAGATTAGTTATTTAGGACTTACACGGGGTTTTGGGTTTGACTTTCCCTCTGCTCTGCATCTTAAATTCCTCTTCCTTTGACAGAGACGAACTAATTTACGGCGCAGCGACATGAAGACGTGTTTTTCCTCACAGCGATTCATGGACGCTGTGGTGAGATACTGTACGCCTGTAGCACTGATCTCATTAAGCTGCGTTTTAATTAGCTTTCTAACAGTGTTAATATCTGACTGTTCAGCGTCGCTCTGCCCTTTGTATCCTTCAGACACTTCCTTTGAAAAAGGCAAACATGCTTTAAACACGCGCTAATTAAAAACCGTGGCGGCCCCGTTGGCTCCGGGGTTAATGAAAGGCGCTGACATTTAAAGAGAACAATCCTAATGAACTTCTCTCAGTGAAGCGCTGGGAAGGTGAGAGCACAGCGCCTCTCTCATGCTAAGTTCTGAACTGAATCACTTTGCTATGGCTGATGTGTGTGTGTGTGTGTGTGGGTGTGTGCAGCCCGCGCTGAGTCGGGTTAATAAAGCATGACAGACATCCAAGTGGACCCACAGTGCGCCATAAGTGCCTGTTCAGCCTAACACTGATGTGTAAGGAGGAAAAGCAGGGATTTGTTTACCTAAAATACACAGCTGGTGAGCATCACCATTGCATCTCATGGCAAATGAATGGCTGTTGAATATTGAGTTTTGATATGTCTTAGTCTCCCAGCAAAGTGTTATTGCATCCTTTATGTTGAGGAATGGCGTAATCACAGGCTCACAGATCTGCATATCTAGCAGGGGTGGGAGAAGTATTCAGATCCTTTACTTATGGAAATGTAGGAATACAACTATGTAAAATACTTTGTTACATCTAAAAGTTCTGCATTCAAAGTCTTATTGAAATAGAAATACAGAAATATTCTCGGCAAAATGTACATAAAGTAAAAATTATGCTGTTTGGCCCCATTTCATAGTGTTGTATAATTTTAGGATTATTATCACTGGGGCATTAATGTGTAAGAAGCATATTTGTTGTAGCTGGGCAGTTTATTCTGTCTATAAATGAGTCGTAAAAAACAGATTTTGAAGATAAATAAGAAAATTTCAACCAGTTTTTAATTTAAATTGACTTGTTTTAGAAATGTTCTAGAAATTAGTCTTTATCTTGAAACAAGAAAGTATAAGGCAGAAACATTTTGAAACAAGTTGGTTTACTTTGAAAACAAGTAGCAATATTTCTTACTGCACCAGATTTATTAGAATAAGAAAGTAAATCTTGCATGACTCCATTTCAGACTGAAATAACGTGATGAAAAGGAGATTTGGTTGATTTAGTTGATTTAGCAGCAGCAGGTGCAGTTTATTACAACAGGAAGTGCTACCTGAGCAGCTGCTTTGTCAGAAAAACAGAAGAGCAACTGGTGCATCTGTTTACGGTGCCGCCGTCAGTCAAAAGTAATTACAACTGCGATCTGATTTCATGCCACACATGACGTGAGTAGTTTGAGCGCACAGCAGCTGGTTATCTTGCTGAGGAGTCGGAGGTGTGCAGCCTCCGTCCACCTCAAAATCCTTCATCCAACAGCTCACGATGGCTGCTCCATCTCATCCCATTACTGGCTTGAAAAAATTACATGCTGACAAAAAAAAAAAAAAAAAAAAGTCAGAAATGACCGTTGTCTTGTTTCATGACAGCTTCACAATAAAAGCCACTCAGTGTTTTGCCAACTGAATTCTTTTTAGTGCGAAGCTGCAGCAGGAGGGTTGATGATTTTGCATCAGCAGTGAATTAATATGGAGAGTTGTGCAGAATGAAAATCAATAGATAGTATGAAGATAAAAATTGGGGATTATAACTTAAGGTACAATACGATACTAAGGATAGGAGGTTACTTTTCGCCACTGCAAACAATGCAAAGAACTGCTTATTTGTCTTGGTGGCGTCTCATGAAGTGGGACTGAAACCCAGTAATGCACTCCATCCATCCTGCTGTGCACGTGGGAAACCCGAAGAGAAATATTCTCCCTCATGGGTTCATTTATATTCAAATGAAGCCCCTCAACCCATTTCTAATTAAAAGCACTGTGGCTCACTGCATTATAGCAAATCGCTGAGATGGATGCCATTGAGAGGAAAACAAAACACAAGCTCCCAACAGGGACAGGTTAGACCAGAACCTATCCGTAATATTGCGTCTCATTCTGCTTCCCTCACCTCCCTCTTGGGGGGAGAGCAGTCGGGGAAAAGTGGAGGATTAAGCAGAGGAATCTGTCTCGCCTGATTGAACAGATGAGGCTGGATTTTTCGGGGGGGGGGGGGAATAAAAGGAATGGGATGATTAGAGAGGTAGAAAGATGAAAATGGACTCCTTCACATAAAGTCATTACCATAACAATATGTTCTCCAGAGAAATGAGGCCTACTGGAGATGGCTAAAACTCTTCTGGACTCATTGTCCTTGCAGCACAGAGCACATTGTGAGTCAGTCATAGCTTGTTTTTATGTGTGTGCATTATCCTATACATCTCCCTCTCGCAGCGAGGAATGATTTATAGACTGCCAAAGCTTTTAAAATTCACTTTATTCGACAGAACAGAGTGTGAGTGGGTTTCCTGCTTTGCATACTAACTTGTCCTTCCAGACAGGATACTGTTTGTGGCAAAGGGCCTAGACATACAGAACAATGGTGAGTTCACCAGTGGGCTAGTTTTAATTTTGATCCGTTTACATCATGGAGGATTAGGTGCTGCCGCCTCGATTACTGTCTGCCTTTTGAGGTTATTAGAAGTCTCTGGCCACGATACACAGTCGACTCAACAGCACCCTTTATCCAAAGGCCCCATGACCCACTGAACTTCCCACACACATATCCTACATCTTCATACTGCGCACAGCCGCTCCCTCCTTACACTCCTCAGAGGCAGGCGGGGAGTGGGAGGAGCAGATGTTTGGATGAAATTACACTTCACATTTGTTAAAGGGGCACTTGACAAATTTTTAACACATCGGGATCAGTTTACTTGTCATGAGAAGTACCACTAAGCTTGTGAAAACAGTTGTATGATGTGGCTCTGTGGCTCTGGAGGAACTTCCTAAAGTTTTAGAAAATCACAGCTTCAGCTTGTGACTTCAGATTTTTTAACAGAAAGCCTGTATTAGGGTCATCCTAATTACCTAGTGCTTATAATGCACACCAGATACTGTGATAGCAGCATCCTGGTTTTGATTACAGTGAGGGACTTTTGTTGCATGTCATTCCCGCTCTCTCTCTCTCTTTCCCCTTTGTTTCACCTCTCAGCTGACCACTGTTGAATAAAACCCTTCGCCCAAAAAGAAACTTTTTGAAAAGTAACCCTGCATTTAAAATTTTGTGTGTGGAGACTTGGAGGTTTACCAGGCAAGGATGGTCTCGCAAAAAGATACTCTCGGTTGTATCATGGGCAATGTGTGATGATCTGACATTTTTAGAGCTTGGCCCATATCACAGACTAACAGTCCCTTCAGTTGGGACCATTCTTTGTTAGCTGTGTTAATGGTGTGAATATTGGGATGAAAATGCCCATTCGTTTTGCTGGCTCACCAGTTTGATTGAAATATCTCAACAACTACAGCTACAACTGTTTGACAGAAAATTACCTTGCAGCGATTTTGCTTGATAATAATAATTGTCAAGCAAAATGCCAAAAAAATTCACTGGTCCCATCTTTTCCAGTGTGAGGATGTGCTGTGTTTTCCTATCTGATTGTAAATGAGATATATTCAGGTTTTAAACTGTTGGTCAGACAAAACAAGAGGGTTGGAAATGTCACCTTGGGCTCTGAGAAATGGTGACAGGCCTTTTCTGTGGCTTTATAGACCAAATATTTGATAGAAAAATATACTTGACATATAGTTGAATCAACAATTAAAATAATTTATTGCAGCTGTAGCAACAACTATTGCATGGACGGTTCTGGTGCACGCATTCATGTTCCCAGAGGATCAGTGATACCATGAGGCTGACATTTGTGATAGTGACATCACTAAACAACATATGGATGGAGGGATTGCTGTGAAATTTCCCATTTGACATCAATGTTCCCCTGGAAGGATGAATTGTAATGAACTTTGGTGACCCTTAAACTTTTCATGGGGTCAGAATTATTTGTCCGAGACTCTAGTTTATGACCAAACATCAGCTCCAGATTCGGCTTTTGACTGACAGTTGTTCCCATCTGCCCCCAGATGTTCCAGTGGCTTTGACCGCCATCGGCAGGATTGGGTGGATAACAGCTGCCCAGATGAAGTGAGCGTTAAGATAAACACATGTGATGACCAGCCGTGTGTGTGTGTGCGTGCGTGCGTGCGTGTTTGGAGCTTCCTGGATGATGAATGCTTTTTGCAGTAGTGTAATAGAGGAACACTCTTACATCCTCTCTCACACATTAGTTTTTGTTTTTGAGACAGTGCACACAGCCATGACAACATTTGTCATCTTTCAGACCAAGGACAAGATGTGTGACATCATTGACACAACGTACCTCTACCCCTTCACCACCACCGTTGTTGCCAAAACAACATCCAGGAGCAAAGAGGCCACTGCGGGCAGGGACATGCCCTCCACCTCCCACCCTCCCACCAGTGTCCCCACTGAAGGTAAAGTAGAAAACAGAGCTCGAACAAGGCCACGGTGCAGATTGTGACAGGACCCAGAGCTTTCTCTCGGCTGGTGATGGATGTTCTGTACTGGCAGGATGTTAAATGAAGTGCATTTGCTGGAACTGTTCTTTATTGGTATTGACGCGTTTCCTCTTATACAACACGCACAAGACACTTCTCTCTTTTGGAGAATGCGTCTGTCTTGCTCTCCACTTAAGATAAAAAAAATTCATTCCAGATGGCAGGCAGCGGAGCAAGGCACAGCAGCTGTGGTTGTACCAACTTTTAAACAATACAGATTGAATTAGGACAAATCTCTCCAGTCCAAAATAGATGCACCCACACAAGCCTGTGATCATGTCATTCAGCTGTGCTGGCTCGCCATCAATCTTTGTTTTCAGAAAAGTTATATTCCTAAAGACGTACTTTTCTGATGATGGATCTGTTGACATTTTAAAAGTATTCTCGTTGTACTGTTATTCTCCTTGACCAGTTTTTAGGTTAACTATGTGGCATTGCATTCAATAGTTGGATCAGAAGGCCAATTTTCATTTTTGAGAGCTAAATATTTAATAGCAAATCAGACAGAGTGCTGGCTTTTGTCTCAGTAAGTGGAAAGTACAATAATTTCAGAGTTTAGTGAAATTGGCTCGATCTGATCCAGATACCGATGCTTTCTGAAAGCTGCTCATTGTGATTACCTGACTCTGTCTCTCTTTCAAGGTCTTATTTTACATTTGAGGTTTCTTTTCAAGTCGGGTCCCATGACAGTGTCTTTTTGGAGAAAGGAGAGTGGGTACATGAAGTGCAACATACCACAGCAAAAGTAAAATACATACTAGTTAACCCAACAGTATTTTAAGTTGTTAAAAATGTTGTATTAGCAACACATTAGCCTCAGACAGTTAGTATATGAACTAGTTTGTTTAGCAGTAAACTGGACATAGAAAAAGTCACTTCCACCAAGTCACAGATTAAAAGATACACAACTGTTCCTTGTACATGATAAACATGGGCACTGTAGTTTATTTTGAGTCAGTCGTACATAGGTTACACTGTCCTGTTGCTGTAAATACTCAGTTGAGCAACATATTCGAGTTAATCCGCAGCTGAAAATAGTTCCAACCAAGCCAATGATGGCTCCTGTTTGAGTAATGTTTTAGAAAAGCTGCAGTGCTTCTAGGAATGTATTAGCTTTTCTTTTTAAACATAAAACTCTGTATTTGTGACGTGTGTTTGAATATTTGCATCTACACTAGGAACCACTGGGCTTTGGACTGTATTGAGAGATATTGTTAGCTTAATTATCATGACAATAAATGTTGTAGGGCGCTTTCCTTGGTGAGCTCAAAGTACAGGACAGACTTGACGACATTCAATACAGCAAACTTATAATAAAACGTTAACCTTGCAAAACACAATAGGCATAATGCCATGTTGGTTTGCTGACAACAACAAAAATATTAAATAATGCTAACTCCAGAAATTAAAACCCACAGATTCCCCAAATCTGATTACAAATCTTGCATGAGAAGGAAACATTGAATATTCTTAGATATGCACCTAAAGGTAAAATATTTCATACGTCAATCATCATGTGCTTCCCCTTCTTCTTCCTAATTATGTGGAAAGTGTTCGGTTTCTCTTCCTTACAGTATAACACAGCAAAGGTCAGACAAGTCATGCTCTTTTGATATTGCGGTGTCAAGTATTGAGCACATGATTAACTGCACCCCAGCAGGTGACTAACCCAAACCACGCTGCAACATAATCTCAGATTTATCTCATGCAAACCCCCTTTGAAAAGGAGCAGACATCATTCTTTTGCTGATGATAGGAAAATGCCAAGGTGTCCTCCATAGTTTGTTTACTTCTATTTTTCTATTTTTTTTCTGTCTCTAGAGAAGTGAAAGTTATGAGCTGGCTGAATTTATTGTGCCAATTTTCAGCTCATTTCCCTTTTTATGGCTTTTGAGCACTTTGTTTAATGAAACAGGCAATTAATGTCAATCAGCTCCAGATGTGATGCTGTTGTATCAAAAACATAATACAGACGATTCAGGTAACATCACGTCACTGTGGCAACATCCGTATTACACATTATTTAATATAATCAATACTAAAAGCACACACTGTACTGTATGCCGTGTCTTTTCCCTGAGTCTTGTGGTTGTGTTTGTGTTGTCCCGGGCAACCAGTCATGTCAGACATCCACTTTTATCCTTGGATGAGTGAATTTACTGCATCCTTGTAAGAACATGAAACCCCATCTATGCAGAGCAGCTATATTTCAGTGTCGCTTCAGTGTATCTGACAGATTTAATATATTCAGTCTCAGAGATATTATGCTTCTCATCAAAAAATGTCTTTGGCTTGCTTAAAATTAAGTAAGAAGCATGCAGTATACAATAAAAACATACTAACAAAATGCATAAATACGTGCAAGTGTTAGGCTACAATGTCCTTCATTGTTTGTTTATGATGTGAGGGATACGCTGGTGTTGTTCTTTATTTTTGTGCAACAATGGAGCTCTATGGCAAAAAGGAACATAACATAACATACATCAGGCTTGGGATACAAGGACAGTCGTTAGTATGATCAGCAGAGAACACAGAATATCACCAGACTTAATCCTTAAAGGGGTGTGGGAATGGAACGAGAGCTCAGTCTGTGGTTGTGATGGTTGGAGCAAAGTATATCAGTTCATGTTTTGGCTCAGGACACATTGCAAACAATCCATGTTGAAGCCCCCTTAAAGGACTTTTAACTCTTCCACGGTCGAGGCTTCTAAGATCAAGACTTTGACCTTGGCTGTTCTGAATTCAAAACAGAAACTTGAAGGGGACGGTGCTTTTGGGTTGTAGTCCCTTGACTTTGGAACAGGCTCCTTCAAAGTCTTTGAAAAGCCGTATGTGCACATTCTTTAAAGGATATTAAAACTAACTTGTTTCCTCTGGCAATTTCTTGATGAGATTTTTTTTTTTTTTTTTCTTTAGTTTGTACAGTGTGTGTCCCTGTTGTTCTCGACCGGTCCATCTCTTCAATCTCTTGCTTTTTACCCTATTGCTTTAAGTCTTTCCGTGAAACACTTTGCAATTATACTCTTATGAAAAGTGCCTTTAAAATTGCGTACTTACTTATTAAATCTCAAGTTTTAAAAAGTGCAAGAGTGCAGCGTCTGCAGTATTCTTCCACACTGCTCCTATCTGGTTGATGTTATTCTTCCTCTATTGTTGAGCTTTATAAAGCCTCTTCAATTCAGGCCTGAGCTTTCCATTATTTCATCTTCACAGAAAGGCATTTACTTTTATAACTAACTGAGGCAGTAGCCAACTTTTTCTCTATTGCACCTCCATTGCGGGGGCTGAGTTTAAATGGACACTCCAGTGCAGTTGGTCGCGCTTGACGGGCGGCTGTGTTGATGGATGGGTGCAGTGAGTTCAGGGAGGGCTGTGAAAACTGTCCAGCTGTGAGGCAAAACATGATGAGTCGTCCTCCAGATCAAACCAGGGCGTGGTGAGAGGACGAACAGACGAGCAGGGGAATAAAATGTCTCTGATCTGTGTGTGTGTTAGTATCAAGGAGGTCAAAGCGGTCATGTTGAGGTATTTGTTGCGTAGTCAACACGGAGAAACTCTTCTGACTGTCTGACATGTACAGAGGATCAGTTTCCCAACATTCCCCAGTCTCCTCAGCTGCAGGGGTCAAAGGTCAGGTTAGAGTGCAGGCTGGGTGGTTCACGCTACTGTTGGCAACCTGCAGCTGGACAAGAAAGTTCAAATAAAAAAAAGGCAAACTGGAAAAGAGTTATGTATCTGTGTGGGTGGGGGGGAAGACCCAACACTGAAACTTCAGATGTCCTTTTCCACTCATTGGACTGAACTTCATACGCCTGCTTCAGAGGAAATACACCCAGTTACCAGTTTATTAGTTTGCTAAAGTTAATTCAGTTTAATACATCAGTTCTGCAATAAATATTCATGAAGTTTATAATGTTCAGTTTGTGGTAAAACTGTTTCAGAGAAGTGTCGATTCAACTTTATGGCCAGTTTGGAAGATGTAGTTTGTGGTGGTGTTGCATTACACTGGCAGACTTTACTAGACTTTGCTCTGAACATTATCCATAATCCACTGAGATATGGATTTGAGAATGTAAAAAATAAATAAATTAGTAGTCATACTACTCAGTTATAGGGTCATTAATTTCACTTAATTTCCATGGAAACACATGAAGTCTTCTATGTCCCATCTCCATCCTAGACAAAAATTCTCTGGTCAATTCTCTTCAATACCTTTTAGACCAACTTTAAATTCATCTGGGCCTGGTTCCATTATTTACATAATCTCCAGTTACATAACTTTTTATTTATAAATACATTTTCTGTTTTTGAAGGTCTGGATGGCAGAAGTACAATTCAACATTAAGCATTCTAGATGGATTCTGTTCACTTCCAGTATAAATCCAAATATCCAAAATCCAGATACAGATAGACACACTGGT
Organism: Seriola lalandi dorsalis; assembly: GCF_002814215.2. Taxonomy (NCBI): domain Eukaryota; kingdom Metazoa; phylum Chordata; class Actinopteri; order Carangiformes; family Carangidae; genus Seriola; species Seriola lalandi. Next base: position 253,613 of record NW_019525169.1, on the reverse strand, counting down.
AAAACAGATTTAAATGCTTCTTTTCCTTGAGCAGCGATGCTGATCCATACTCATGACCCTCACTACGGTGTGGTATTGACTTGGACTAAATTTTGTGCGGTCGCTCACAGTACTATATCTCATTTAATGATTCATTTTCGGACCCCAAACTGTGGCTGCATTCACTTTTTTGAAAACTGCACCAGAAAATCCTTTTGAATTAAATCATTCAGTGAAATATATCTGGTGGTGTATGTGCTGAATTTACATAATGTGAATCCTACGGTGTGTGTAAATGCCTGCTACCCTTGGAGGAGAAGTGGGTCACGCTACATTTCCATATTTCGCATGTATAGTTAACCCCAGACTGCTTTTATGTGTTGAATTATGCATGCTGAACCATTATATTCAAAACATTAATTTTTAATCAGATCTTAAGTATAGTAAATTTCATCTTGAAAGGAAATGCTTCACTAATGAAAGAAGCCTAATTTCATCTGGGGACCTTTGGGGGGGTTGTTTATATTGTCAGCGCATCAAAAATAAACTACAAAGAGAAATATTGATTATGTCTGATGCTCATGTTTTTTCTTTCTTTGTCTCCACACAGATGACACAAAGATCGCTCTGCATCTCAGAGACAACCAGGGTAGGTCCCAGTCTTTCACTGCTGTGGCAAATAACTTTTGTTTCCATTACTGCCGCTGAACTGTGCCTTTTACTCCCTCTTGCTGTCATGGCTGCGTGTGTTTGTGTGTCTGCATCCTCTTTTGGTTTCACCACTAAGGTATTGGTCCCTGATTGCTTTTTGATCTTTTCAGAGGACATGTGGCTCCATCAGCTGATAAACTTTATCCAGCAGCCGACTGTGATGATTAACTGTCCTCTGTGGGTTGCAGCGATCAATTATAGTATCTGGACCTGTGTGAGGAAAGGCAGGGAGAGTAGAGGCTATGTGCCCAAATTTGCATTAAAGTTGCTGTAAGTTAAGCTTTATTTTAAAATGTTTACATAGAGTCACAAAGGCAACATAAAGGAGAGCCATAGATGCAACTTTTCTTCAGTGAGACATTGATATATGTAAGACAGAAGTAGAAAAGACAGTAGCTGTAAAACATAAGAGATACAGTGGCCTTTTAAACTCTTCTGAATGTTCAGCTAAATAACTACATATTTATAAAATTGTATATATTATAGCTTAGCTATGTTTTTGTGTTTGCTTTGTAAAATAGTCCATAGACTCCTAAGACCACAGGTTTAATGAGAAGCTATTCCAGAGCTTAGGAGCTGCCGACTGGAAGGCACAATCACCTTGAGACAAGTCCGAGGTTCACCTAGAAAACCCTGGATAGAGTTCGAGGGGAGGTGCACAAGGTCTGTAATATACTGTGGAGCCCGGGCATGCAGTGCTTTAAAAGTGAGCACTAAAAGTTTAAATTGGATCAAAGACCATTTTTAAGAATAGTGACAGCCACTGGCCACTATAACAGTTTTTTCTGTATATTTTGTGCTGCCTGGATGGATTTAATGCTTTTCTAGCACGATGTGGCTGTAACACTTTTGGAGGTGCAAATCTGTAAATGAGTGAAAAAGTTACATCCAATATTCATCCTGGCCACAGCACAATACTCCTCTTGCACTTACACTGTGGCTTAGCTAGTTTACAGCAATTACAGTCAGAGCCTCAACATTAATTTCACAGTGATTGTATAGCCTAACCACCAAAATGCAGTGTTTTCAGCTGTGCTAAGCAACACAATGTTTTAGTTTCTAATATGTGCAAAACATCCCAACTCTGAAATGATTTCCAGCTCTATCAGTGTTCAGAGATAGCCTCTCAAATGTTTAATTTCCTGCTTGAGAGGAATTGGAAATCCGCAGCTTCTATCACACTTTCATTACACAAACCCTGCATGTATCCAATCACTGGGGCGCTGTCGCAGCAGTGCCTCACACTGTGATGACATCTCTCTGCATTTTATTCATGTATCTGACCATTTTTCACCTCAGATCCGGCAATAATGTCATTCAACGTGAAACGTAATTGCAAGGAAGGCACTGGGATTATCATACTGAGAAAAGAAAACAAAGCGAGTCAAAGTCATGACAAATTGCTTTTAATCACATTTTATAACTACTGGGTATTTGTGCACGTCGAAGTAATCAGATTATGATCAGAGATTTTAAAATGTGTCTGCTTTTATGCCAATCCACCTCTGGATGATCCCGGATGTGTCACTCTTCAGCGTCTTTAACTCTCCTGTCAGACAGTTCCTCAGGAGTGTCTGTTCAACACCGCCACTCTTCAGCAGCTATTCACAAAGAGGCTGAATTTTCGGTCCGCTTAGTTCGTATTGTTAGTTTCCTGGAACCCCATTAGCCAAGTGAGAGAACGGTTGTGCTCCTGTGTTACCGCCGTGGCACGAAAGTGGAGCTGAAAAAGAAAAGGTTGGCTGGATTTCCTCTCGTTTCATTCGCCCTCACCCAATAGCTCTAATGCTTTTTACTGCTGTCTAAGAGCTCTGCTGTCCATTAGTGTTTACCCACTCTCTTTAGGTTTGAGCAGTCATAAGGACAAAGCTAATGGAGAATGAATTCAGGGCAATTTGCTGAAGACGTGTTCTTAGATGTGCTGACTGTCAGCAACCCACTTTGCCCCAGTATAAATGATATTTTGAAGCCTTTGTCTCTGCTGTCTGATTGGATTAAATGTACCAGTCAGAAGAGTCCAGATGAAACCGTCAGTCTCAGAGGGCCGGGCTCCTCCAGAGCTCTAGAGAGACCCACTTGCCTGCTGCTGGTTATTTAGCTGCTGGGCTGTTGATTTCTCATTGTGTCTACATCTCCGCTGAGTTTCATGCCCCCTTCTAACCTACTAACACGGCAGACTAACAGGCTGTCGCATCCTTTGTGCTTCCAGCTGACCAAGAGACGGCTGTAAGACTCTGTAGCACTGACAGATAAACACAGGAAAAATGTCTTTCTGAGAAAAAAAAACAAAAACCAAGCCCTCCTCAGACTGTGATGTTGAGGATTACGCACAATAGCTAAAAATGTCATCATGTCATTTTCTCTGCCAAGTTGTTTTTCTCTGAAAAGTAGGGCTCCTGAGTTGCTATGTTTAAAACTACACCCTGAGAGCTGTTGTGAAAATGCTTTATTTAAAACAAAATGGCATTATGGAAACTACTCAGTTGGATTAAGCACATTGGAAGCAATCATTTATTTTGTTTAGTGTAGAAGTGACGCTTCAGCACAGCAAATCATCCATGTATTGAAGCTTTTTCAGATTTCCTGCTCTGGAAGTGCATGTTGAGGCTCCGCTGACTTACAGCACCACACATTCACAGTGACTGCCCACACACACTGGACAGGTTTGATTACCACCCGGTTATTCTCTGTGCTGGAAATCAATGAGGCAGGGAGCCAGGGGAGAGACTGGTTGGCTGACAAGCTCGGCGGTGGCTATAGCTGCTAATTAAAGGCAGGGAGGAGGCTAGGGGAGAGGTTGCCGAGAGGGGGGCACAGAATCTGCAGCCCGGTGAATAGATCCGCGCTGAACCTGCTATAAATCTGTGCGAGATAAGCTATGAAGGCCGAATCCATGCTGTTTGTTTCATAATCACTTCATTAGTTCTGTCCTGCTATGATCGGTGTGTCTGCGCTGGGACGAGCCGACACTCTTAATCTGTGTGTTTACGTCGTCTTCTCTTATTCTGTGTTTTCCCTTGTTTTGTGTGTGTGTGTGTGTGTGTGTGTGTGTCTGGGTTAGATCAAAAAACAAAGATTGGCAGTAGGTTACAAGACACTATTATCATCTTCAAAAGAACTCACAAAACACCTGCTGGGTCGAATCTGAGGCTCCAATATGAATCTGAGAAAGTGCTTTAAAGACGAGTGTTCCAAGGCTCAATTGAAGGACGGGCTTATTATGTAGTTGCTATATACTCCCTCTTCAGTTTGCGGTGCCATAACTGGAGGCTACAATGGGACTCAGTATCAGCATCTATAGGCCTGCGTCTATCACAACCATACACTGCTAACCTTGGCGTGGGATTACCTCCTACTCGAGAGGAGAACTGCTCATGAATACCTAAACAGAAAGAACAATCGTGCCACAGATACTCCGCTTTAACCTGAACCTTGAATTTCCCTTTGAAACTGAGGGGAAATGTCTCCTTAATCACTTTGTCTAAGACACTGCCACCCTGTTAAATCCACTCAAACATACACGGCGTGCTATGTGCCAGGATTTGCAGTAGAAATGTCATTGTTTATGTTTTCAGATCAAATATCTTTTCTTTCAAAGTAGTGACATTTAGCAAAACTTTGACAACAAGCATGTCCATTTTAAGGAATATTGGTACATGTAAGACAGCAGGGTATTGATGAATGATGAGTGCCCCCTCTTGGTCAACACTGAAACTGTAGTTTTAAAAAAAAAAATCCCAGCATTTTAAGCATGCAAAGCAAACCCCTAACCCCAGCAGTGCTCTAACACTCTGACACTATCTGTATCTGTGTATAAAAGGCTGTAAAAGGTAATTTCCCATGTGTTTTTCTTTTTCCGTGACGCCAGCAGACAGCACTGTGGGCAGGATGCCAGGTACACACCCTCTACACACTGGTCTGATCCTCGGTATCCTGCTGGTGATGCTCATCATGGTTGCCGGCGTGCTGGTCACCGTCTACATCTACCACCACCCCACCTCTGCCGCCAGCCTCTTCCTCATCGAGGTGTGTAGGGACATGATCTCACATGAGTTTTGACCTGTGTCTCTTTAGTAGCTGTTCTGGAGAGTTTGAGATCGCAAACTCATTGTTGATCTTATCACCTTGTCGCTCTCTGCAAGGTCAAAAATGAATTTTCGATTTCAGCTTAAGCGGATGAGATGTCCTCTCAGTGCTCAGACAGAATGAAAGTGTGACAACTGGGCAACTTCATCTGCTGAGGATGATCATGTGATGTGAACAAGATGATGTAGAAACTATACAAGATTTAAACAATTTAAGGATCCATAGGCTGATGATAGAAAGTTTGCTTGCGCTTCAATAAACAAAGATAGATCCTCTATGTGATGCTGATGCCGGGGAGAAGATATCCAGTGTTTAGTCTGACCACCCAACATTCATAAGACAAGGCTCATTTCTTAAAAATGCAGACAGTTCTCATTTGCCAGAATATGGTTATTAAGTTAGGAATGTGTACAAACTCAGTTTATTTGTGAGATGGCAGATTTTTCTCAGACCTTCAGACATTCCAGTGGAATAGTATGAAAAGAAATCTGCTCCAAAGTATCTTATAAAAAACAGACCATCTGCACAGAGTTGTCTCCTGACTCATAAATATGGATCATGATTTTCAGAGGGGGGATGATGAAACTTGGTGCACATGGTCGTTCTTAATGTGAATTAATGTGAATTCCCCGAGGATGAGTAGACGCTGTTTAAAGTGTTGCACAGTGAGTTGTGTTCAAACATTTTTTAAAAACAAACGACAGCTCCTTATGTTTTAAGTCGTTCTCGTCGTCAGCGTTGCAGGGTCGTCATCAGTCACACAGATTCCCTGATCTGAATTTTGCTCGCTAAAGTGAAGCTCCGTCTTCGCGTACAGTACAAAAGACAAAAGCCAGAGCGTTCATCAGTAACTCTTGTAAAGTTTTATAGTTTATGTCTGTGGCTCTCAGACTCTCAGTCCTGATGGAGACATAAATCTCTGAAAACAAGCCACAATTATTTATGCTCATTTTTAAAACAAGCTAGATAAATTCCTAAAACATAAGGGCACTGTAGGGACTATTTTAAACTGTGGATTAAAGCTAATTCTGTGCTCTATGCAGCAGGTTCCCGACACAAAAGGGTCGCAAAATGAAAATAAGGTCACAAGATGATTTCCTTAATAAATAAATTCTGTTTCACAAAATTAAACTTATTTTTCAGACTTTACAATGACTTTATCCCCCCTTTTTTTATTTTTATTAAACACAGTGTAGTTTTACCTCTTAGGGCCTCAGGTCAGCATGGGCAGGGATAACTCACATCTCACATACGTCAGAATATCACCAGACTCATCCTGCTGAACACACTTCATCTCAGCAGAGTTTTGGCTCAGTAGTTAATTAAGGCAAACAGAGATGACCCTCAGCCCTCTCCTTTAACCTTGATGACACTGTGACCTCTGACCTTTATCCTAAACTCTGTCCCCACACATGTCCTCTCCCACCCACCCTCTGCAGAGACGCCCGAGCAGGTGGCCAGCCATGAAGTTCCGCCGGGGGTCAGGTCACCCAGCTTACGCGGAGGTGGAGCCGGTGGGCCAGGAGAAGGAGGGCTTCATCGAGTCCGAGCAGTGCTGAGCGTCCCTGCGGCCCCGCCCCCCCTCCC
>NW_019525169.1:224684-247230 GCF_002814215.2 Seriola lalandi dorsalis | reverse complement strand
CCCCCCCTCCGACCACCACCCCACACCTCCTGTGCCAGCCCTCCTCCCTCCTGCTCCACGGGGACTTCTCACCAGGGACCTCCAGGATCTGCTGATCATCGGAGGAGCTCAGTGTACACAATGACTTGTTAAAGACTGTCGTACCGGCCCATTGAGTGCTAGATGAGACTGGATGCAGCGGCCGCCATTATGGGGAAGTGAGAAAACCCTGAAAAACGATCCCAGACAAACGCATTGTTCAGCTCCTGTTGGACAGGAACTGACCTGTCGGGGACAGAGGGAGGGGACAGCATTGACGTCATCGACTCAGTCACCATTGGTTAAGAGTTTGTACGGCTGCTGTCATGTTGCCATGGAGGGATTGTACAGCCTGACTGCCTAGACCGCTACTGGTGTGTCTGAGGGGGGAGCAGGGTGAATTATACAATATATATTTTCAGAAACAATACAGAGTATGTGAACAGAGATTTCCACTTAATTGTCGGTGGGGTTATACAGTATAGGCCTTTGTATATCCATCAGGTTTTTTTTTTTTCTTCTTTTCTTCTTTTCTTTCAGTGTGTTGTTTTTCACAGGGGTTGGCACATGTATCTGTATAGACCGTCGGTATTGCTTTTCAATACAATAGCAGGCTTCATTGACTTTTCCACAGCCCGCTCTGCACAGAGAGGCTGCGGCTGTGCGACATGACGCGAGCTGAACTCCTGTCACTGCGATCGATCACACCTCGGAGTACAGCTCTGACCATTCAGCGTTTTGTTGAATTATTATTTGGCTGGTTTCATTTTCTGAAAATGAAGTGTGATGTTTTTCTTTTTTTTTCCTGTTCACTGAGAATATATCAGTGTTTTTGTGTTTAGTTTTTTGAGTGGGTGATGGGCACACTCTATCTTTCTCTCTATCTTGATTGGTTCTTTGATTGATTCCTTACGTCATCGATACCATTTTATTTGTTTTTTTATTTTTGCTTTATTTTATTTTCTTCATTACTGCCGTGCCATTTTGTCCCTGACTAGGGTTTGCACTTTTTTTTTTTCTCCATGCACATTTTTTTTTCTTTCTCATTTGACATGTGGTACTAATGCAAAATTGCAAGACAGGCGCTTGTGAGTGTGAATATATTTTCTAAAGTGTAAGTGATTCCTGTGCGTGTGTGTGTGTGAATGTGTGTGTGTGTGTGAATGCAGAAGAGAGCAGTTTACAGTGGTGACTGGATATCCACCTGCTTTATGGGTGCATATGTTTGAGCTGGCTCTGCACAGTTGATTCTTATTGATTTGAATCTGAGGTATCTGGATACAGTTTGTGTGAGCAAGAAAACACACTGGTCTAGTTGGAGTTTTTTTCTTGATTTTACCGTGTGGTTTCCTTTTCCAACAACTATGATTGACTCATCCGTATTAACACATAAATGTATATACCGAGGCCAAAACATTTGCAGATTCAGGTAACTCATGGCAAACATTTTTAGTATAGCAGTAATAGTACTGAAAAACTTTATTTTTTATGAGTGGCCTTTTTTTCTGTACTTTTTTACTTAAATGTGAATACTGTTCCAGTCATTGCTGTCACCGATCAAAACACAAGGCTTCTGACTGAGCAAATTCAAACACTCATTTCTACTGTTGATTATTATTTCCTGACAAAATCATGTTTTTACACCAATGATTGTAGACGCATTTTTTACAGACACTATCAGTTTCCTGGAATTCTACTGAAAAGTTAAACGTGCAATATTACACCCGTTCAGTTTGACACTGAAAAAGCACCTAGATCCTTTTTTTTTTTTTTCTAATTCACACCTTGTCACCATCACATTGAGACCAAAGACTAATCAGCATCTGAGTGCGATATATTTACCTCAGACTCCCCACAGCCTCCACACCTCAGTACTCAGCACACCACCGTACAGAACAGACCAGTTAGTGGAGTGTGTAGTGGTTTGCTGGTTAACTTATAGTGGTGCCATTTATGATGTCGTTTCTCTAAACCCCGCCCCCAAACAGCGATTGTCCAATCATAACTTTGGAGCGGATCATTAGTTAAATACTGTAACACAACCTGTTGAATCTTTAAAAGATAATTAACCTGCAATGTTTGAAAAAAGGTTGTTTGAGACTCCAACCATCCAGATGAAGAATTATTCTGTCTGCTGAATTATGATTAAAAAAAAGAGTCTGGTTAGAAGAGTCTTTTAATATTCTGAAAATACTGTCTAACTAAACCGAATCTAACCCGAACATATGCTAATACACAAGATGTACAAACTGGGGTTAATGTTTCCCAAGAGTTACGTTCCCCAGACCGGTTGGTTAATCAGTCGTCCTCCTAAAAGTCGTTTCTCTTATGTTAAAAGTGAAATAGTTTAGAAATCTCATGTATCAATCTGAATGAGAGCATTTAATCCTCTAAATACACTCTCATTAACACAACAGCTATAACCTACACACCCCAAAGATAAAGTACAAACACCAAATTAGGGACTCACTGGCTGTTTTAATGCCTCACACACACCCTCCTTCATAACGCCCCTGAGGTCTGATGTGGTCTCATTGGTACCAACCCCATTTTTAAACCCCACTTCATGAGTCCTCCTAACTTCCTTCCACGATTGTGTTTTAAAGGCAAACAGGAGAGAACAGGGAGGTTTAGTTTAACGCGCCAGTGGCGTCTTCATGCCTACAGATGTTTGTTGTTTTTTTTGTTTGTTTTTTTTTTTTAAATATATATTGTTAGATCTATCCCTGTGGAGAAAAGCTCTTTGCAATTGCTTGGGACATCTGCTTGTTGCACACTGCCACCTGAAACTGCAAGTGTTTTTATAACCACTCTCCAAACGCAGTCAGAGAAAGTGGCTGACGGTCGGATTCTTCTGCAAAAGCTGAAAATGCTCTGAGCATATAAACAGGAGGTTTGTCCGGCAGCCAAACCTTCACTTGCTTCACTGGACTTGACTAATTGCTTTCACTCCCACTTTCTTAACATGTTGTTTGAGATGATGATGATGATGATGATGATGATGATGATGATGATGAAGCAGCATGGTGGTGTTGTTGGGATGGGTAACTGCTGTGTGCTGTTCTTTATTCTCTGACTTATGAATTGGATTGGATGGCGGTAGCCAGAGCTCAATGTAAAGAAACGAGACGTGGACTTTTCTTTCAGCTGTGACCTTGTTTTTATGTTATCATGACACTCCATAGCACACAATAAGACTCAAAATCACACAGTATCATGGCTGTCTGTAATTTCTGTAACTACTGTTGTTTTGATTACATTTGAAATAATAAACAATGTTATTAAAAACACTCACACTTGTGTACAACAGCTTATGTGTTTGAGTGCAGTTTAAATTTTATTTTAGTGTTGGTTTGTCTGAGCAAATTTCTTACAAATAACCACTTTCATTGCTCCATTAATCAGTATTCATGTATGCATTCAAAACACAAATACAATAGAGAATCAATGAGCAGCTGGGAAACTGACATACTAATGCATTATTCTGGTTTAAATGTCGCCATAATTAATTTAAGAATGCATGACAAAATATTTAAATAGGATCATGGGACTGATTCATTTGGAAGAGAGTTTGACTGACAGTGAGCTGAACTTTTCCTGTCAGTGCTCATTCTGCTTGTCAGTCACATTCACGTAGCCCTTTTCTGTTTAAACAAACAAACAAACAAACATGATTTTCTGCACTACATCATCTGTAACTGTGCTGAGAGAGAGCGTGACAGTGGAAAAACTGCTGTCTGGTTTACATGAAATCCTTGGATCAGGTAGATAGTGGAACCGCCTGCCTGCAGATCCAGGAGATAGAGCGCCACAGCACTATAGAGAGAAAGCTGAGTAAACAAGACAGCAAAGAGAGGGATGGAGCAGAGCTCAGCAAGCTGGGAGCTCAGAAGGCATGAAGGAGGTATGAGGAAGGAGGGGAGATTATTGAACGAGCCAGGCTTTCAGAGTTTGTCAGAGAGGACTAGACAAGACTGGTTCAGTTGAATGAAGGACAAGAGGAGGATTTAACTTCCGTAATGTTTGGCACTGGATATAGCTGAAGGGTAGAGTCAGGGAGTAATGAAGTGTGCTGCATAAACACAACAACTGCACATTTTGCCTATAAACTATGATAAGTGGGTGTTAATGGTTGGACACCAAGCTATTACATTCCCCAAATCAAGTTAATGAATCTATTGTGGGCAAGGTCATACCATCGCTGTGAATCATGCTGCCGCTGTTGTAAACACGTCCATCATCTGCGTGACCTGGCGTCTTACTGCCATCTTGTGGTCAAACTACAGAAAGTTACTACTGAAGGTACTTCCTGGAGGATTCTCTGTAGCCCCAATTTACAGATGACCCCTAAACGTCTCACACGCAGATCACCCCACTCCGACACACACACAGCTACCTGGGACCAGTGATGGGGATAAATGTGAGTCTGGGAGGTGAAATAAAACATTTTTTTTTACCCGTTTTTGAGACGTGCGATTGAGTAGAGATGACAGCAATCCCAGGAAAGACGCTTGATGTGGCTGTTGACAGAGGAATTATCATCTAATGAACCCAGCTGGGCGTTTCTTCTCAATTAAGTGGATTCCACCGGTGAGTTAGCTTCTCAAAGTTAGCTAATTTGCATTAACACTTCATTGCTACAGAGTGCAATTGTGTGTCAATGTATTTTGAGAAACCTGATAAGCAAAACCAGTCATGATATAATGTTTTAAGTGATGCAAAACAGTTTATGGTTGTTATGAGCTGTTTAGCTGCACACCTCTGTCGGCTAATCGCATTAGCCTAAAAGCTACGTATGTGTTTGGCTGTTGAACTAGCTCTAGTGAAGCACTGGGTTAATTGTGTGTATTTGAACTGTGAATTGTGGTTAAAGTAAATGTGTTGTGCTGTAAAAAAAAATAATAATAAAAAAAATAAAGTTAAAGGCAACTGAAACTGAGTTACAGAAAAAGTGACTATTAAGTTCAGAACTGTTATAGTTATCGTAAACGTTGTGTTCATTCTGTTATTATGGACAGTGAAATAAGAAAAATAGGACAATATGATAACTGCTCTGCACATTTGTGTGTATACTGTTTTTGTTATTTTTTTTAGGGAGAATTCAGTGTGTGACGACGTGGAGCTGCTCCATCTGCTGCCGCATCGTGGCTGCTGCTTGTGGACGCCTTCACTGACGTGTGGACGTTGAGTGGATCCAACGCGCGGTAGGAATCAAGTCAGAGGGAACTTGACTCAGGAGGATTAATTTACTTATTTGCACTTTTTTTTCTGAGAGCTCAGATTTTTTTTGTGGGTGCAAAAGATTGAGAAAACCCTTAAAGAGCCCCACTCAACTCTAAAAAACTCAAAAGTCATTTAAACTTGATAACTTTGCAAGGAATGCTCAAAAATCAAAGATGCAAAGACTATGAATTTGGGTTTAATAGATGTAAATTTTACTTCTCTTACACCTATTACCAGGGCAGTATTTTAGAGTAGAGTATTTTCTTTATTCAAGTTTTATTTAATTTTTTTTCAATTAATGTATTTCCTTGGTTGCATATACTAGATTTTTATTTCTATGGTAAGTTTGAGTGGAAAACGGTTAAGAAAAACTGAAGTTTAAGTTGAAGGGATGTGTACAAAAGAGAAAATTATACTAAAGGAATAGGCCCCAGACGTACACTAGATCAAAATATGCATTTATTTGAACAGAAAAATACTAAACAATGCAGCACTCGCTAAATTGAAGCCATTCATTTTTTTTATCACAAGCAAATCTGAACAGTGTCGGACAATAAGACACACAACGGGTGCAGCAAAAGCCCAGAGAGGATCCTGGGCTTCGTTCATTAATTTCTTAAGAGTAACTTGATTCACATGCTGGACTCAGAACCACAAGAGATCAAACAAGGTCGACCCATGAGGAAAAAGGACTTTTAAAGTAACTAATTCACCATTACAAACACAGCTACAAAGGAGTTTATATTAAGTTGCATGACTCAGAGCAGTTTGTCAGCGTGCAATATACATGTCTGCCATATCCAGACATTGTTACTGGTGAATCCTGTTCTTTATTAATCTTATTCTTTTTTTGCTGATTGGCTGACCTCTTGTATACAGAATGAGCTGCATCTTTAGCAGTGTTTGTAATTGTGTTTATTCAGAGTGTTTATATCAACTCCCTAGATCTAAAATAAAATATCCATAATGAGTGTACAATAGGTCAATCGCTTTCCTGTCTAATGTTTCTGTATTAAATGTCAGCACTCATGTCAGTATTTACCCACACTGGGTGGAACAGTCCTATATATAAACATACAACATTGGATTTGCTTTACTCTGTAATGAATAAAAAAATACATTCACGCAGAACACTAATGGCTGCTTTCAGAAACGGATCTATACTATCTACAGCATTCCTTTGATAAAAAAAAAGAGTTAAGTCAGTTGTAAATCCTGGCTCTCTCCTGACCTGCTGGTTTTCAAACTGACCATCCTGGTGATTGCATTCACTAGATGTGCCAGTGGGGAAAAAAGTCCAGATTCGATTGTTGGAGTGAAAACCAGAAAGATCTAGATCCTGAGAGCCAAGTCTTAGAGCTGATCTGTGACATTTACAAAGAACAACAGATTGAAGGCAAAGATTTCCAACCAGTCCCTCTTTTAGTACCTGATTTACACCCAGGTTAGCTAAAACTAAAACTAGCAGGACTCTGAGTCTGAACTAGGTATGCTGGCATTTATACTGGTAACCACAGGGAACTGATCTGTGATTGTGGGATATGCAAGGCAAGGATTCAATACTATTCGCACCTGTTTATGCTTTGTGCAGCCGGGCCACTCCTATAAGGGCCCCATATACAGTACACAGACACACGAGTGACACAAGAGGCAGGACTGGAGTGATCCAACTGGGCCACACAACCATAGTTAACTACAGTATGTAACCATCTACTGTGCTTTTCCTTAAACTGGGTCCTCCAATGGTGGCATACCACTGCTTCATTAAAGTGGTGGCTGAGGTTAGGAATCAGTCCCAGTAAGGCTCACAAAGGAGGCCTACATAAAACCGCTATATACCTCCTCATGCAATGTTGGAGTTTCTGTCCAGAGCAGCTGACTCTACCCTGTCAGGAAGAGCCACCATCTCTTTGGAAAAGGTGCTAAATTTGGCATAGCTGGCTGCCAACAAATGCCATAAATGTTGCTTTAGCCCTGTGGAATATTATACATTTTGACCCCGCTCTCATGCTTATTTACTATGTATACATGAGGACCTGATGGTGCCCAATATCCAATGATGGCATAACAAAGAGTTTTACTTACTACTTACAAAACCAATTTTCACTAAAATTCTCATTTTTCTACATACAAAAACTTGAAGGTGCCCTGTGGAGTTTAGTAAACAAACAAAAGTTATGTTTACCCTATGTATCCTTGAGGTCTAACAAAACCTGTTAAGTGCATTTCAAACAACAAACATTGCCCCGTAGCATGACTAGTGGTCACAAACTCCACAGGGCACCTTTAAGCTTTCAGAATCATTTGAAAGATTGTGATAAACACATAGAAATTCCACACAAAGACGCTTTAACATATTTACTATGTAGAACCTTGGATTGGGTTTAAGAGTCACACCACTCAGATCTGTCACTATCTCTAACAACCCCAGGTTCTCTGAGAGTAACTCACCGGCCAACCCCGTGGAAGTGGCAGCCGGTAAAACCGCTGCTTTAAAGCAACAGACAAAAATCAATAACTGCTCAAGTGCTTTACAACTGTACACTGAGAGTGTAATAAACATCGCAGCATGAGAAAAGCATTTACAGTTTGGTCACAACAAATGGGAATCGTTATAAAAGCAATTCCCTCAACAGTCATCAGCAGATTATTATAGAAACAATTTAGTAGTGCAATTCTGCCATTGGTATCCGCCATGACTAAGGAGTGTATAGACTGGGTTTAAAATTGATGGCGGTTGCCTGCTGTATGTAACAGCTTGTGCTTCCTTGTTTTAGACTAAATAAAATCCATCCCATCACACAGTCTTAAAGACGCCACACTAACAAATAAAATATTGTATGTTAAAACCGGGGAGTATAAATCTTTGAACAGCAAGAGAGAAGGGCATTTAAGTTGAAAAGGCCTCCCAGATCATCAGTGAAAAGATACTATATAATAAAGAAAGCACACACAGTCACATGTCTGATTAAAAAAATAAATAAAATAAATGGTTTGTACATTGAGTAACATTTCGGTTGATTACCCTTTTTTGTCTCGTCAAATATGCAGCGCGGCCATCAGCACGGCAAGGCAGAGGCTCCGTTAGTCGTGGTTTAGACGGTCCATCAGTCAAGAGTGTCTGGTTAATCTAAAATTGGACACAGTGCATTATTAACAGGGCTCCATTTTATATATAAACAAGCTTGATCTACATGCATTTAGCTAAAATACTGTCATATCACTGTTATTGAAGTGGTGTTAGAAAGGGAGGAATAATGTTTTGTTTTCTAGGTTTGTCTTTCTTGGGTTGCTATGGAGACCAGAGGAGGAAACGACCAGCTGACTGTGTAAAGGTGCAGAACAGAAATGTAAGAAAAGGTGTTGAGATACTGCAATCTGAATTTCATGCATACCAGCCTGGCACAAAGCGGTAATGTTAAGGAAGGTTAACAAATGCATCTACTTAAAAGGCCCCATGAAATTACATATAATTACTTTCCTTGAAACAGCTATACTCAATATTTTTATAACAACAATGGATTGTCTTTAACAGAAATGTCCTAAAAGAAACTCCTAACATTTGAAACTTTACTTTCTCTTGAGCCATGATAGACACATCACTCACTGGAAAGTGGATCCACCTCCATGGCTTTGGACAGACCCAGTCCAGAGTTCTGTTTGGGGCGTGCCCCCAGATCGCGCCCCACTCCACCTGTGTTTTGGTTCTCATCCAGACTTTTCTTCTTCTCTTTCTCCACCTCCTCTGGGTTGTAGTAGCCCCCTTCCTCTGCCACCATCTTCTCCACCCTCTCCATCAAACGTCCTACCTGGGGATGCTCCCCAAATATGCAGTTATTTATGACGAAGTACCTTCGCTTACACTTTTCCAACACCCACTGCAGCTCCTTGCCCTCCCTACGGATGTACCTCTCAATTGAAATTGTCCGCAACACCTCCGCCCAGGTGAAAACCACAATCGTATGCATCCACACACCTTCCCCAAAGAGGCTCACATGCTCCTCGATGCGTGCACGGTCCACCTCTGTGAACATGCCAACAGGGATGACCAGCAGGAAGGCATGCGGACCTGGAGTGGAAAGAGAAGCTCCTCTCACTAACTCCTGTTTATAAGAGGGTGGTGTATCCTGGGCGGAGAACCACCCTGGAGTGTCCACCACAGTCACCTGCCGCCCCTGCACCTCAGTCTGCCTCTTCACGCAGAACTCAGCTGCTCGCTCCAGGCGGAATTCCTCTCGGCCTATGATAGTGTTGCCCGTCAGGCTCTTCCCGGGCCACCTCCAACCCAGCACCACCAGTCGAACTTCAGGCAGGCGGTTGACTGCTTGGGCTGCAGCTGCTGTCTTTTTAGCCTCCTCTTCTGTCCCAGAGGCATCTCCGGCTGTGGTCACTGAGTTGAAAAGAGTCAGTGTTGGGATGGGATGTAGTAGAATGCAAAAACGTTTTAACAAGCATTTCTTTTACCAACTTTCCCAAATTAAACTTTTGTCCACGGTTTACCTTAGCTTCCCAATAAAAAGTAGTGGAAAGTAACCAAGTACATCTACTCAAGTACTGAAGTTAAGTACAATTTTTACATACTCTTACAGGAGTAGTTTCCTTTTCTGCTCTTTGGCTCTATAGGCAAATGTACTTTTTACTCCATTATGTGTATTAAATATCTTATAGTTACTTAACAGATTAAGATGACTAAATAAATTCGTCCAATTAATTGTGATATATAAATATAGGTTGAGATAAGACTGTATTCATCCCAGGGAAAAATATACAAGCTACTCGGCAGTGTAAGTAAGTAACCATCTTGCGATAAAAAAGAAAAAGTAAAAAGTCGTAATACTTAGTTAATAACGATGTAATATTAACCTAAATGTACACAACGTTTTTTAACATCCTCCCACATTAGTTGCTACGTGTGAAACGTGTCACCGTCCGGTTTAGAGGGTAATGTTTAGCCTGGAAACTGTCTGCTAACTTAGCGCTAATTTTTGTAGCCACAGAAACTGGCCATACTTATTTGACAACTACAATCTTTTTGTTTTTACAAACAGTTGTAGAAAGATAATAATGTTACTGGCTTACCTCCTGTCTGGTGTGGTCTGTTCGCTTCCATTCTGTGTTTTAGTCCAGATCTTCGTCTGTTTCAGGTGTTATTTTGTCTTTAGGTGGCTAGTTCCTCGGACCAGGACTTCCCCTTGTAGAAGTCGCAAGCTAACTGGTGTGTAAAGATGTTATCTTCCTGCCACGCATCTTTCAAAATAAAACCATGGCAAACCGGATGTAATATAACTACACTGCAGTAGCAAAGTAAAAGTTTAAAGCTCAAAACGAATATGGCAATATTTAGCACAATAACACGTGTTTTTAAAATCACAATATTACAGGGACTTATAGAGTCCATCCTAAAAAATATCTATACCACTCATAATGAACTGCAGTGGTCCTTCAACTCTTCAACTGGTAGTGCAGCCACATCATACAGCAGATAAATACACAAAGATAATAGCAGATATCATGCAAGATTATTAGGGGAATTATTTTATTGTGGAACATTGAAAGGCAGTATATTTACAGTGTTAATGCAAGGTCTATGTTTATTTACAGGGGTCCAACATAGAAGGCTCAATGTGTTAAAGACACCACAGTCCTCTTCATGTCTTCATTAGGCTTATATAAGCAGTAGACTCTGAGGTTGGCTATGAATGGCACATGAAAAGAAACAGAAGTAGTGAAGAAAAGAAAAGCAGATTTAAAATTACAGTTTGTTGATTCCTTCACTTAAAATTTTTTATTTCTTGATAAATATAACCTGCAAAGTAGCTATAAGGTTGTCGATTGTTTTTAAAAATAATAATGTACTTCATTTTCCCTAAAAAAAAAACCTCAAAATATCTTTACAAAAAAAAAAAAAAACTTCATATCATATCTCTCTGTCACTTTCTGTGACTATAACGGTGCCTTTATGTACTTAAGTTGCCCATGATGCCAGCATACGCATGTCGTCATCATCTTCAACCCTTTTCTTGGTTGCTGTAAAAAGAAATAAACAGTTAACAATTAAAGCTAATAAAGTATAATGGAACATTCATCAGGGATTAATTTGTTTTATTTAATCATTTTCAACAAAAACTAATAATATAAAGCTATTCGTAACAGATAAATGACTCGTACAATTCAACATCTGTGTCAGCCACATGCTTGTAGTTTTGGGAAAGATTAATTTGTCAAAATCAAGAATGTATTGTTCAGATGAAATTGTGAAAGTGCCATGTGAATTTTCAAATATGTACAGTAGTGGTTAAAAACTTTATTTACTGTTGTAGGCCTGTGCTATGTTGTACTTACTTGCGCGCTGACTGGGCCGTGCTGTAGGCAGTTTGGAGCTGGGTACGCTGGGTAGTCCGCCCATACTCTTCATGCTCTCCTCAAGCTCCTCCTGTTCCAGCTCCGCCAGCTCTGCCAGCAGCTCATCCTAAGAAAACACATAAGGTAAACAACACACAGAGTTTTGTCAGATGCATTTTTGGAGAGCAAGAAATGGATAAGCAAGCTACACACAGAAAGTACCACACATATCTTAAAATATATGTCACAAAAATGACAAAAAAAAAAAAAGGAGAGAGTGTGCCATAAAAGTTGATTTTGACAGAGGAGATAGAAGAGGTATCAACCTCATCAAATGTCTCGCCGAAAGGTCTGGAAATGGCCTCACTGATCTCTTGAGCCACATCCTGTTGCTCTGTGATATCCTGCATCAGATCATCTATTTTGTCAACGTCCCTGAAAAAGAGAAGAGAGATATACATGTCTTAAAATTGGTGCACGGTTGGGTCCCCTATCAAAAAGATACAAGTACTGCCATGTACCAGTTTTAGACATTTCAGGTAAATTACTACAAAGAAATTGCAGTTTTATTGGTTATACCAGCAGGTTCTTACATGTTCTCATGGACTTGCTTCATGGCCTTGGCAGCAAAGCCCATATTCTTCAGGACTTCTGTGTTGGTGTGCGAGTTCTCTAGAGCTTCTCTCTGAAACTCGATGGTGGAGAGAGTGCCATCAATCTGAGTGAGCTGCTGCTCCAAGCGCTTCTTCCTCTTCAGGGCCTGCAGAGCAGCTGATACAGAGAGATTACAGAAGTCACTCGTGTGCAACTCTTTCTGATAATTTCTCACCTTTCACTCTGATTGAGAAGCGTTAGGAGTTAAACTGAAAAGAGACAGGGTTCCTCCCATTACATAACAATGGTTATTATTAGTCTGAGGTGATTCACCTGAGCAATGCAGCAGCTCAAGGTTTCATATGAGAAAACACTGAGTTTCTTTAACAACTACAAAAACGTTTAGCATTAATACTAATCAATTCTTTGGTTTCTTTTCTGTCATCTCACCTGTTACAAACCCATTTGTACAAACCCATTATGCTTGCTGCTGCTTCTGCTCACGGGAAGACAACATCACAACAAAACAATCACTGTAGGCCAATAATCCCAAAGAGGAGCGTATATCAAACCTCTTTAACCACCTCCTTTCATA
Organism: Seriola lalandi dorsalis; assembly: GCF_002814215.2. Lineage (NCBI taxonomy): Eukaryota > Metazoa > Chordata > Actinopteri > Carangiformes > Carangidae > Seriola > Seriola lalandi. The sequence goes on along the minus strand of NW_019525169.1, from coordinate 234,458 downwards.
CCTGTAAAGAGTTTTAGTTTGATATTTGCCTTAAAAAGACGATAATATTAACTTTTTAAGCACAAACTTAAAGAGCCTGTTGGCCTATTTTCTGATTGTATTGGCTCGGGAAAACAGGTGCACCCGTTTTTTCTGACGAGCACAGAAACATACCCCTCTTGTTTTTTGTGCCATTCTTCTTGGCTATCATTAGTTCTTGTTCTATCCTCTTCTCCAGGTAATCTTGTTTCTTCGTCAGCATTTCCTCTGTTTCCCGCAGTTTGTGGATGGCCTCCTGAGGGGAAGGTCCTCCACGCGACCGGTGGTGTTTGGACCTCGAAGAACTCGATGAACTCGAGCTGGAACTCCCCTTGAATAATTTCGCGATTTTGCTCATTTTTGCGGCCTTTGGATTAAACTGCTCAGGTACCTAAAACTCTGACGACCCACTCCAGTGTTTCTACAGATAGGTATGTTGTTAGCAGACTTTCCTGTTCGACGGCTTAGTGTTTTCAATTCAAATCAGCCAGTGAACGAACCTTTCACCACACCTTTCACCTATGCCTTTCACCAATACCTGAGTGACGTATTGTCACCTGACGCTCTGCCTCCCCTTCCACCCTGAAACTTCTTTCCTCCGTTCACTAAGTTTAACAGTGATTACAAAAACAACTTATTATTAGTCCTTTGATGAATTATGACTTATATTGTTATAGATGTAACCTTAAAGCGAATGAAGAAAAGAATACTAAAAGTAAAACGAATTAAAAAATATATATATATTATACATATATATATGTATTATATATATATATATATAAATTATATAAATGTGCAGTGTATTAAGTCGAAGTCTATTGCAGACATAAAATATAGTTTCTCGTAGTGAAACTTTATATATTCTATAAATTTAAAAAGAAACAGTCTCAGTCACGTGATTAGCCTCTTGGGGTCAAAGTTCGTGTTGACATCCGCAGAGTCACAGCTAACTAATGGCTGAATTCGATATTGGGAAACATTGTCAGATCGATTCCTGCAATATTAAAGGTCTGTTTCAACTTCACCTGAGTTGTAATAAGTAAACACGTTGAAGTGTGACATTACTCCGCCGTCATTTGTTAATAATAAAACACAGCCAGCGTCTGTTTAGCATGGTTAGCCTGTCAGCTAGCTTGGTTAGCTAACCGCTGACTATCATCTTTGTCTGACACCACTGTTCAGTTTATGGTCACATCTGCATGTTCGCATCTTCTCTAAAACGTCAGACACTAATCGTGAGAAAATTCAGTCTGGTTTATGGCTTAGGCAGCCCGTTAACTAGGCTGTTAATGTACGTTTGTTTTCTAAAAGAGAGAGTGCAGTTACATTGGTGACTAGTTTCAGTAGGCAGTCTCACTGCAGGGGATGTAGAAACTTCAATATCTACTTAGGTCTGTAATAATTACGTCTCATACCTCAGTTCATTATCGTGAACCCCGTAATAAACAGTGTGACAGGTATGCAGTTTGTTGTTGAATTAAACCTACTATGAAACTCAGTTGGTTGAGCTTGTTCTCTCCATCCTTCTTACAGATTTCCTTCCATTTGTCTGTGATTCCTGCAGTGGCGTTTTCTGGTGAGATATGAAGCGATTTCAGAATTAGAGATGTCCAGACCTTTAACTCCAACTAATTGAGTAGTTAAAACTACTGTGCTAAATACTCAATGTGAAAGTATTGCTATTATAATTTTTTGACTGATACATCCTCCCTTCATGAAGTTTATAATTGAAACTTTTTATTGAAACTGTTTTATAGAGGTGTTGATATCAACTGTATGATGAGTTTGGATGATGTTATTTGTGTTGCTATCGAACTGTATCATTGCCTACCCTCATTGATATAAATGCAGTTGACAAAATAATTGAAACACCAGTCTGTATAATCCAATACAATGAAATAGCACCACGAACTGCAGCCTCCAAAACACCATACGATTGAATCACCACCTCTAAAACAGTTCTACAAAATCTGAATATTCTAACCTCAATGAAGAGAGGATTTATTTCAGGAGTGTTGTATTCAACTGCATCAGTTTCAGCTAGGTGTCACTAATGAACTGCCAAACAGAATCTAGTGTGAGCTTCTAATTTTTGAGACTTAGCTGTTTTTCTTTGTCTTATATGAAAGTAAATTGAATTTCTTTGGGTTTGATTAAACAAAACAGGACATTTGTCACCTTGGGATTATTATTATTATTATCTGACATTTTATTGATTAAACAATTGATAAAAAAAATAATTGGCAAACTGAGTTTGAAAAGAAATAGGAAACGGCATACAACAATATTAGATGCCACAATTTTGTTCTGAAATACAGTGGAGGTAAAGTATAAATTGAATAAAATACCAAATAATAAAAAACTGTCTCATAACTGAACTTAAGTGCTGTAAATTGAGTTCAGTGACTAAATGTACTTTTTTTATCTTAGACATTCCAGGTATGTTCGCTATGTCATGCATCTTTTTGTCTCTTACAGCCTTGAGCACAGAAGCAGAGAGGCCCACTCATGTCCTGAGGTAGGCTGTACTGTGGATGAAGTGTTTAATGTTCTTCTTTGATAAGATTGGGACAAATACATTGTTCTTCTTCCCTGCCACTAAGATACTAGCTGTGTTGTCTTTGTACGTAATTTCCTCTGACCTGTTTTTAGGAGCCAGTGAAAAGGGAACCAAGGACTGCTGGTGGCAGTACAAGTTATTCATGCTCATTTGAAGACTGCAAGGGGAAAGAGTTGTTGCCAGTAATATGTCCGCAGTGTGAAAAACATTTCTGTTTGGTGTAAGTTTGCAGTTTTTTTTTCCCTCTCTGAAACAATATAATTAATCCTCACATGGACTTTGGTTCCTGTGCTGATTTGGACTTGATAGAGATGGACTCAAAATGAAGGAGTTATTGTTCTAATTTTTTTGTTCTTGACTTATAGCCATCGACATCAAGATGATCACAAGTGTGAGAAGTTGGAGGTCCAAAAGCCTCGTATGGCAGCCACTAAAGAGCTGGTGCAAAAAATAGTGGGTAAGTTACAGTGTAGAACAGGTATCTTGACAATATGGCTTTTTCTTATGTTATTCCTTTTTTGTCCACATGGGATCAGTATTAAACAAAATGCTGGCATCTTTGTCATAGCTAATGCACATCTGTTTGTATTACTTCACCTCTGTACATTAGGATTATGTTTGTATCACTCTATTGTGTCTACTCAGAGTCAAAGCATGGATCCAAAAGTAAAGGACGTAGAGGAGCAAAGAACAGTGCAACTGCAGCTAAGGTAGCGTTAATGAAACTGAAACTGCATGCTGCAGGAGACAAGGGACTGCCACAGGTAAAATCCTAGCTATTATGTATTTAATTCCCAAAAAGAGCTTTATATATTGACATAATAAATTTGCATATTATCCTCAGTGTGCCTCTGTGTATGATTCTGTTTATTATTTTGTCCAGCTGACTACTTCCTCTCCTTTTTTGGCTTTCCAGACAGAGAGAACCTATTTTCAGGTTTATCTCCCTAAAGAATCTAAAGACTCCAGCCAACCCATGTTCTTCTGCTCCAAATGGAGTGTGGGAAAAGTGGTGGATTATGCAGCCTCTCTAGCTAGCCTCAAGAACAACAATAATGTACTGTCAGCTAAGGTAAAAACTAGTATGAATAGAGTTACTGATAATCACAACACATCAACATTTTATTAACACATTTACAACTACAGATAAGTGACTGATCAGTTTCCCCCACCTCTCACATTACTTTCTTCTTCAACTACCTTGTCTTCTTCATGACTCCCACTAAAAACAAAAAAAATAAAGTAAGGTAAAAATACTTCACTGTCAACAGTGAAGTGAACAGTGAAATTTCTATGCATATATCAACCCTGTTTGCACACATGAAATGCAAATGAGGACCTTCCTGCCCACAGCATGTGACAACAGCAAGAAAGGACTCTGTTCACAGGAAGTTGGGTTAAGCTGTTAAATGTTTTGCATTTCAATGTTTTTTTTGTTTTTTTTAAGTTTTTTTTCCACAGTATGTTAACTTAGTGAAGCTTTTCCTCTTTAACACAAAACCAGTAATTTGATTTTCTCCCCCTATTGTCCCATTCTCTGGTAAAAACTGTTTATATTTAGGTAGTAATTTGTTTGAATAAATGAATTCAGAGAAGCCTAGCTAAATACTTTTTGGAAGGATTCATATATAATATTTTGCTGTTGAATATCCACAAACAAATCTTGAAATTCTCTTTCATTTTTTATCACGCTATGATTACACATATTTATTCAAAGTTTATACCATAAAGAACAAAAAAAAAATAAAAAATCCAGATAATTTTCTCCTAATATTCAGAAAGGACTTCTATATTACATTTTTCCTGAATATTCTAAATATAGATGATGAAATTATAATACAGTATAAAAGCAGTCTATGTCTTGACAGCATGTCTCCCTCTGTGTTTGCAGAAGTTGCGGTTATGTCATCCTCAGACAGGTGAGGCTTTGCGGATGGATGACACCCTGTTCTCCCTGCTGGCTCACCCTGAAACTCCCCTTTACAATGGGGGTAATGTAATCCTGGAGTACCTGGATAATGAGAGCATAGGTCTGGGGGATGTTTCTGACTATATCACAAAGACCTGACAAACCAATAGATTTCTATATAAAATATGTTTTTATTTCAATAAAATTTTCTTTTGAAATATTTAACTTTGGTTCTTCATTTCATTAGAGAATTTTTATGGTAAAGAGAATAATGCAGCATATTAATTCACTTCGCAGTATATGCTCATCAGATCTGTCTTATCTCCCTGCTGTGAATTAAATCTGCATTATAAACGTTAATGATCTTTTTGATGCACGACCCAGGTGGGACTTGAACCCACAATCCCCAGCTCCGGAGGCTGATGCCTTATCCATTAGGCCACTGGGCCGTTGAATTAAATTAATAGTGGCTTTTATTTTATTTTTATTTACAGAAAGTAGGGGACCTGGGGCAATGTTTTGTTTTTTTTTTGTTTTTTTTTTTTTACAATATTGGTTTACAAGTTAATAGCACAACATTTTTCACCCGGACCCTTAAATTTTGTTTTGTTTTATTGCATCATCGTGATATTGCTACGTGCTTGAGGGAATGATATGTCTTTATCTCTAATTAAATTAATCAGCACATTTCCTATGATTTAGTGCAGTGCAGTGTTTCACAGAAGACATGCATTCAGAAGACGTAGAAGGCAAAAATAACAGGTGAAACTTCAAAACGAAAACTAAATCTAGAAAACTGAGAGGAAAATGACAAAATTGGATTGTATAAAAATTAAAAAGAGCCATAACAAGAAAAATGGCCGTTAGATGTTTGTATATCAAAAACAGTATGTTTGAAGGTTTCAAGTGAGTGTTCTAGAGGCTAAGCATTTAAGAGATGAAGAGTGAACACAGAGAAATAAAACACAACCAAAATTATACACAGTATGAGTTTCTCCTTTTTGGGGCTCTGGTTGAAGACATTTTAACACAGCTCCAGCCTGGGGCCAGACCGAGCAAGTTTAAACCAATCCCTTTGCTCCTGCTTTATATGGACAGGTCAAAGAACCAATCGCAAGAGAGCGTTGATTTAAAAGTGGGCGTGTACGTAAGAAAACATATATAATTGAAAAGGGGTTGGGCTTCTCAGCACAGTAGAGTCCGTTGTTTTGATGAGAATAGATGCCTTATTGAGGTGACCGATGATTTGAGAAAAACTTGACCTGTTTTGATTTATCATTAGGCTAGGTGACTTGTTAGTTGCCACTTTTCTGATCGAGTTGCTTAGAAAAAGGCGACTTGATCTAGCTAATACAAATTGTTTTGTAAAATCAGGTCGAAAGGGATGCCGCTGCAGACAGACTCCGACGGACGCAAACAGTCTCTGGATTTAATCTCATCGCATTTAATCGGGAAGAGCAGCTTTTCTATAAATTTAAAAGGCCTCAGAATAACTCCCTCTCGACCGAGTGCTTTTGTAAGATGTTTAAGCTCAAGTGCGAATTAATAGCTCAGCTGTGAAGTGAAGACAGGAGCGTTAATAACCAGCAAGCTAACCGCTAATTTAGCTAACGTTAGCTAGTCAAAGATAAAGCGCGGATCGTTAAGCTTTTACGTCGCCGAGTGACTGCCTGGGATAAGAAGACGAGTGTCTACAGTCTGCGGATTGACTTCTGAACCTGTTATTTTCTGTCTGCTGAAAATACTGCTCGGTAAGTAAATAGTGGTATAACATCGACGAACAGAAACAGGAAGCCGATTTGTCAACTTGTGTTGAACAGGGTGGGGGAGGGGCGGTGGTTTACAGAAAGGAAATTGTGTTTTTTATCATTATCTTAAAATGGGCCCTCATGGGGCGCTGTAACCCCACCTTACTAATTATTTGTATATAGACAACAGTTGATATGATTTCTGTACTGACTTTATAAACAGTGGTGGAGGAGCTGTTCAGATCCTCTACCCACTTAAAAATACTAATACCACAATGTAGAAATGTAGAATTATTGAAGATAAATCGAAATAACTAAAAGAATTAACTCCTCACGTTTGAGAAGCTAGAACTATGAATTGCTTAACATTTTTGCTTTAATAAAAATACTGAAATGATTGTCAGAGTAGTTAATATATTTTTTACTCAACTGATCATTTCAGCTGTGCTTTTGGGCTGTTTACAGACAACATCATATTTCCTTGTTTTCTATGCACAAAGTGCATATGTATTAATATGTGAAGTGACTAGTAAAATAATTGTTGACTAAAAAGTACAACATTGCCCTCGGGGTATTCGTTTCAGACTATTTTATACTCCCACTTCACAACATTAGTACTTCAGATTTATATTTGGGCAAATCACTTGAGTAAATGTACGTACATACATTCTACCATTGTTTTATTGGTTTGTCATAACAGTTGTTTGTTTAACACATTTAAATTCTAAATTGACACAGTAGCCGTTGCCTTGGCACCGTTTCAAGTTGTTTATAAAAAATAAAATAAGGGACTAAAAGTTTGCTTATTCTCCTAATGGAACTGTTGTCGAACACCATCTTTATGTTGTGTTTTTTGTTTTTCAGACAGCAATGAAACTGTTGGAAAACTCCAGCTTTGAAGCTCTCAGCTCCCGACTGTGTGTTGAAACAGGAGAGTCTCGCATCCTTGGCAGGTAAGGGGTCATTTAGTCTTAGCTTGTTTTACAACATGAACCACTGTACACTCCCTTGTAATAATTATTCAGTTTTACAGGGGTAAAAAGTAATTGTTATACCAGGAAATTGGAGAGATGATTGTCAGGAAAGATCACTTCTCAGGCAAAAATGCCAAATACCTGAACGTTCCTGTTTCTCAAATGTACAGGGTGCATATCCTTGTATTGAAATACTGTAGATTAATATTTGTGGACATCAACTAGGTCTGTTGTGAAACGTTTAGATCGATTTTAAATAAACGACAGATTCATGAATAATGGAAATAGTCATTAGATGCAGCCCTAAAGGAAGGAGGGGAGTCTTTTTGGATCTATTGTTTTCCAAAGGTCTGCTGTACTCAAACACTGCACAAACTCCAACTTTTAGTTCATATACACAACACAGCCCCCATTTGCCCTGGAGTGAAACATGTTCACCTCTTGATGGGTGTTTGAGTGAGCAGCTTTACTGTTTCTATTTCAGCAGTGCAGACTTAGTTGCTCAACAGGAACATCAACACAACAGTGAAATCTCAGACTCACTTATGTTTACATCAAAATAAGACCCACTGGAGTGGTGTGAACAGCTTCCAACTTTTCCAAAAAGTTTTCCTTATACAGGAAAGGTTTTCTCTGGTATGATGTCATGAGACAAAGTCGGAGAGTATGAGAGGTGTGGCTGGTTCAGAGATCTCAGAATCGGCTCATAAACAGGGGTAGTAGAGCAAACAAGTACCTGCACGTTATGCAATATCATGATAACAGACTGCTGAACTGAAAGCCTACTTTCGGGACCTATGCTGAAAGTTGATAATTGACCCAGGAAACTGTAAAACATTACAATTTTTTTTTTTGTAGGTTATGTAAGGCCTTGAGCGGGGCCTGCCGTTACAGTGACAGTGTGGTTACATAAAGGGCAGTGGGTTGTGGAGTTATGCAGCCCAGTCTGAGAGCAGTGTTTGGAACGTGGGTGGTGAAACTGAGCTTCTGTGCTGTTGTGACCTAGAGTGACGCACATCTTGGTGTCCTCTCTCGCACTACTCTGTGGCTATTTTGGAGGTTGTTGTGAAGTGTGTTGTTGGAGCATATGTACATGCACACACAAACACATATATTAATACAACATAATAGTTGAGTGCTGCTGGAGCTGCCAAGTCTGCTGGTGTTTAGGCTGCTTAGTGGATTAGCGTGGCAGCCCATCAAAGCAGCAGGACCTGCAAGCTGCAGGCTTTAACTAAAATTGTACCTTCCAGATGGTTCATGTTATTTTCCACAGATGAAATTCTGATTTAACCACACAGAAATTCAATTAAACAACATAAAATAGTGATCAGCTTTATTTGTATTGGACTTAAAAAAAAAAACTGAGACATAGAATACATAAAACTAAGTAAAAGATTGCAGCTAGTGCTCGGTGCAAAGGTTGTTTGTTTAGTGCAAAAACAGCAGTACGCCAAGTTAATGGTTAATACAATAAACACAAATATGGAAGATGGTTGCAGTTGGAGTTGTGTACAGAAGGTAACAGTTGTGTAGGAGCTATTTTTAATCACATTTTAGTGTGCATAATCTTAACTCTGCTACGGTGTCAGTTCTCTCACAAGTGTTTTGTCGGCAGGTCAGCTGTGTTGTGGATGGAAAACCAGGGCAGTTATTTCCACCATGGTATTCTCTGCCACCCCATGTCCCTATAATTAGGCTGGCAAGGCCAGAGAGGGTCTTAGTAGTCTATCTAAAGCTGCACAACCTTTGCTCTTACATAACCCCTGGGTGAGTAGGTGGGGGCAAAATAAACAACTGGACCCCAGTGTGCTTCACTTGCATATCTGTATACAAAGCTGTCTGACCCAGAAACATGAAGGAGCACGCAGCAGATTTTAGCACCGACTTGTTCTTGACACATGTTTGTGCAGATATGGTTCCCAGTGGAAAGACACGGCCTGCCTTGTCAAACAAAGATATGGGTTATAGTCTTGTTTATTGTAATAAGTCTTTTTATACCAGATCTGATGTTCATATTTTCCCAAAGCCAGCTGCATCAATATAGTAAATTGAATATTTTTGACATTTGGACTGTTGATTATACCAAACTAGACATTGTACCTGTTGTGCACAGACCTTCTTTTTTTTTGTTTGTTTTCTTATGCTTTGTTTGTTTGATCATTTTTCCCCTAGGGGAAATTCAATAGGTGTAACCTAATGTATATTTAGTGCCTTGGGTAGTATTTATTTATTTTATATTATTTATTTTTATTTGAGAGGATTGAAATGGTTTCTACATTCAGAAATGAATCGGGCTTCACATGGTTGATTAAACAACCATTAAAATACCCTCAGGTACCCCTAATGTGTTGTGTAATAGTGTGTTTAAGCCTAGTGGATTATTGAAGTAGTCTTAAGGGATTCGGCCAACAGCTGGACTCTTCCATTATGTTTATAAAACACACACACACACACATTCATATCACACATGAATATGTATCACTTACAAAATGCAACTTAATTTCTGCCCCACAGGATCGAGAGCTACTCCTGCAAGATGGCAGGAGACGATAAACACATGTT
>NW_019525169.1:215279-224664 GCF_002814215.2 Seriola lalandi dorsalis | reverse complement strand
GTATATTTAGTGCCTTGGGTAGTATTTATTTATTTTATATTATTTATTTTTATTTGAGAGGATTGAAATGGTTTCTACATTCAGAAATGAATCGGGCTTCACATGGTTGATTAAACAACCATTAAAATACCCTCAGGTACCCCTAATGTGTTGTGTAATAGTGTGTTTAAGCCTAGTGGATTATTGAAGTAGTCTTAAGGGATTCGGCCAACAGCTGGACTCTTCCATTATGTTTATAAAACACACACACACACACATTCATATCACACATGAATATGTATCACTTACAAAATGCAACTTAATTTCTGCCCCACAGGATCGAGAGCTACTCCTGCAAGATGGCAGGAGACGATAAACACATGTTCAAGCAGTTCTGCCAAGAGGGGGAGCCACACGTCCTGGAGGCTCTTTCTCCCCCTCAGTCCACCAGCGCCACCAGCCCTTCACAGTGAGTACTGCAGTCATAGACACCTTAGTATATAGTGGACCTGACATGTTTTTGGTATTTTTGTTAAATTCCACATGTGTCCTTCTGTGCAGACTGGGGAAGAGCAGTGAGGATGGGGAAAACCCTCTGAGTGACAAGTGTTGCAGGAAGACTCTTTTCTACCTCATCACCACACTCAACGAGTCTTTCAGGCCGGACTACGACTTCAGCGCAGCACGGGCCCACGAGTTCAGCCGAGAACCGAGTCTCAACTGGGTCAGTATGTTGTTGTACAGCTGATTCTGACTTCCCTGTGGAGCAGGACGTATATTTGCTGTCAGATGAATGTACAGACGAGGAAAGACGTGGTTAGAGGATGATTTGATTGGGATTTCTCTGCAGGTGGCTAATGCAGTAAACACCAGCTTGTTCTCAGCCGTGGGAGAGGAGTTCAACTCTCTTGGCCCGGAGCTGTGGAATGCCGTCGACCAGGAGATTAACCTGCAGGGCTGTGACATTTACAGGTAGGAGTGTGTCTGCACAAACACACCTTTGTATAATACATGGCAGATCATTTATGTTGCTGAAAACCCTTTGGGATACAGTATAGCCTTTTTAAGGTTATGTCCATATATTTGTTCGTAGCTACAACCCTGATCTGGACTCGGATCCTTTTGGTGAAGAGGGGAGCCTCTGGTCCTTCAACTACTTCTTCTACAACAAGAAGCTCAAGAGGATTGTATTCTTCACATTTCGCTCTGTCAGGTCAGCAGCCGCAACAGTCAATCAGTTTAGTTGTTGCCTTCATGCTCTTAACATCACTGATTCTGCATCTGAGATATTTAACTGCACACTTCATTAAACAAAGCAACACTAATCTAGGTTATTTGCATTCTGTATTTTACATTACTGGAATAGGTTTGATCTATTTTATCATAAAACATAATGTACTTTTTATTTTATGATAAAAATTATATTTTATGGTTATTGGATACAAGTTCCGTTTCCAAAAGAGGTCAGAGAGGAGTAAACTAACAAATGTAATTCTTGTTAAGAGTTGTTCACGTCTGATCAGCTGATCTTTCATACCTGCAGCGTCCTGAGTGGCTATGGCCGTGATTGTCTCGACAATGAGCTCGACATGGAGCTGGATGATGAGGAGGAAATGGATGGCTTTACTGAGGACAGGTTAGACCCTACATTACAGTGGTTTAAGTGGGTGTAATTAATCCTGTAATTTAGTGGATGTAGGTGATTTCATGTGGCAACGTCTCATCTATATTCTCCTTTTCCTCTCTCAGGTGCCCCAGAGCTCTGTGCGTGTGAATTTTCCCAGACGACGCGCCTTGGCCAAAGAATATCTCGGCTTTTCCTCCTTCGCCTCATCGTACCTTTTTTGTTTTTGGGCTGTTGCTGCCTTTCATCCAAAGCCATGTTCACACTTTAGACAAATGCATGTTTGAAGCCTTCTGTTCTGCTGGCAGTGAACTGTGTACCGTGAGATGGTGGACATTTTGTAAAGACCCCACGGTTACTTTAAGCTCCTTCATTCTCTAGGATGGCTTTTGACCCAAAGCTCCAGGCCCAAGCAGAACACATTGACACATACCGGGCTTCTATACACTTGTCACATTTCCAAAGAGACCGCTTCATGGACTTTTCGAGAAGGAGGTCGTCTTGTTATGGATGTGTGGCCTAAAGGACTGCAAGCGAGTTGGGTTTCTTGCAAATGATGTCAAAGCAGAGTCCAGATAACACCAGCACCAATGAAGACAGGTAAAAGTTTATAATATTCCAACCTGGGACGGGGCTGGGTCCATTTTAAAAGTCCTGTTAAGACTGACCGATCAGCTGAAAACTCAGCTGTTGTTCATTGTTTGCTACTTTGTGTTGCTTTTTATGTGTGACAGTGATGTTACTGTGAGAACTTTTTTTAGCACTGAGTTTGAAATCTAAAAACGCTGCATTTATAACTGTATTATTGAACCATATTACTGCGAACATGTGTCTGTACTTGTTAGACAGGAGGAAGCTGTTGGCACCTGGGTTGCAGCTTAGAAAACATATCAGCTTTTATCAGATGTTCACTATTAGTCCGTTTCATTTTGTATGTCGCCTAGATCCAATATTTTTTCATTGTCTCCTTAACCTATTCCTGTTTAACCTTCATTTCTAAATGTCTTGTCTTGCCAGTGTTTTCTTTGCTCATTACCTCAGTGCAAAGGCGTCATTGATAAATGAATGTATAGTACAGTTTGGAGGAAAAAAAACCACAGAAAATCTTAACAGAAAAATGACTGATATGTTCGGCATTGTTTTTTAGAAACTAAGCTCCTCTTTACGTTCCTTTTAAAAGTGGGTAGGAGTTCTGTGTCTTTTCTTGACTGCTTTGTGCTTTGATTGGCCGATATATTACAGATGTGAATAAACTGGTGTTTGAATCAGACTAGCCTGGTTCTTGTCTTTTTGAAACAGAAAAAACAATCACTGAAATTGCCTTGTTTTGGGGGGGGGAAAAAAGATTCAGGCTCAAAGTTCAAAACAAACTTTTATTGAAAACAAAACAGTACATGACCCAGACTATACACCACTACACTGACAGTATAAGATCAGTTCCCTTGCTGTGTGAGACCAAGGTAAATATTTTGTAAACCTTAATGCTGCAAAGAGTCTGGGGGCTGCACAGTTCACCTTTTCCTGTTAGTGTAAAAATACCTTGTCCCACAACCATGGATAATATATTCTAGAGACCCAGAGGCATTCCAGGACCAAGATCTTTACTAGTTCTTAATGAAACTCATGCACCTCCTCCCTTTTGGCCACTATGGAACAAAGTGACACGTGCATAGATCTGTTAGCAAGTTCAAGGAATTCTTATACCGCTTCGAAGAGGGAAACGTGGGTAAAAATCATGAGGGGTTTGTCAGATTCATACACATATGGTCCTCCAGACACTCGCAACAGCTCAGTTAAGGCTGAGGATCAAGTATTGTAACTATATGATGGTCAAAATATTGATTAAGATCTTAATGCTACTAAACCACTGAACATTCAAATCCAAGTGGTTAAAGAGTAACAACTTCCTGTAAATGTGTGGCACCTTTTCGATGGCGGCAGCTTGTTCTGATCCCTTTGATTAAAAAGTATAAAACGTTTTAAGAGGAATATGTGCCAAAATGGCAGCAGAAAATTAATGACATGTTTATATTAGGATGCAGTGGATCAGTCACACACTTGTGGAGCACCAATGATCAACTGTTAGCAAGAGCAGTCTATAAAAGCAAACATAAAAGAATAAAATTAAATAAAAATCATAATGCATCACTGTGTTTAAATTTAAAATACTGTTATTAAAACCGAGCTTTGTACTTGCACTTGAAATCATGTTTCAGCCATTTCATGTTTTGCTGAATTAAATAAATAGCTGAAGTAATCGCCATTTGTTCCGAGGGTTTGCTTAAGGAAAATCTTTGCATGCCAACTTTGAATCTAGACAATTTGGCTTAATAACATACAAGTACAGGCTCAAAGTTAATAAAAAGGGAGATTTCGTACTTCACCACAATTCAATACGGCACCAAAAGTTTTAGTGTGAGAAGACCACCAACAGTGTAGCTTATGAAACTGAAATTACATGTAACAGATATTGAGAACAAAAAAAACATCATGCGAACATTATTGTGTGAAACTCCTGATGAGCTCTGTGCAAAACTTGGTGCCACCATCACCATCAAAACTGGTTTTACAATACTGCTTGTAATCCCTTTGTTTGTCCCGTTAAATTTGACCTGAACATGAACAAACTTATACAGAGGAAAAATAATAATGACAATAATAGAGCTGCATCATATTTTTCCAAGCTGGGCATCGTTGTGACATTTATGGCATACTCTGAAATGATATGGTGTAATGTAACATGATATGTAAGTTGTGTAAATGTTCAGTGTCCAGTGCAGCCCTACCTCGCACCTGGACATCCTCTGAACTGAAATAATCCTCTTCTCCTTCTTGTTCCATAACCAGGTCAGTTCAAAAGTTCTGGTCGTGCATTTTATTGACTGGGAGAAGTTATCAGCTCCACTGTAACAAGTAGACGTGTCAGTGCTCCCGTACTGTGCCGTCTGCAGAGGTCAAAGTCCAACTTTGACATAAAAAATAAAAAATAAAAAGTAACAATAAGCCAGCTGTTTTGCCACCCTGTGGATGGTGCAGGTAGTCAGGCCGATGGCTGAGGGAAGGGCTATCTGAGTCCAGCTCTGGAAGTCATCCACTCAAGACCTTGGCATAAACTGGAAAAACAAAGATGAAGAGGTCAGTGGCTGAAAATCAGTTACCTCAAACATATTTTTAAAATAGGTTTCAGTGACTTCCTTTGTTGTCTTAATGTAGTGAATACAAATCAGTTTGTACGCCAACTGCAGGTCAACAGTAGAAATGGGCGGACAAAGGTTAATGAAGCTATGAGGCTTTCGTTTTGTTTCATCTGAAAAAAAGATCTGAAGCTTCGGGGCTTTAAACTTAGCAGACACAGTGACATCTGGTGGTTTGAAATACTCACAGCAGCTGATTTCATAATTTCACTTGTGTGATCCAAATGAGAGTAATGAAAGTCCAAGAGGCCAAGATGTATTACGTATTAAAACGGTAATACTGTTGTTTAAAAGGGCTGCAGTAAAGGCACAAGTCACATTTACCACTTTTAAAGGCCAGATATGAAGTACAATTGGTGAAACCAAAACATCTATAGTTTCTATTGATATGAATAATTCAAATCAATCTGACCTGGACTCAGGTTTTAAAACCGGCAGACAACCCATACAGAAATATTACTTTTGAATACCTTATTTGGTATCAAGTAGAAATGTTCCCCTCTTTTAAGTGTGCAGGGTCATATTTCTCCTCTCTTCTTATTCTACTTATGTACATATAACCTGAGAAAAATGTTGATATTCTTCATTTCACACAAAAATGTCAAAAGTGCGTTTCACAGGGGTGGCTAAATATACTATATACTATAAACTTTTCAAGTTTGCATAAATAGAACCACTTGTTAAACTGATGGCACATATGGTCCGTCCTGTGAGAAAATCATACATCGTACATTTTTTTGTGAATAACTCTTTGTTTTCTTTTACTATTACTCTCACTGATATGTTGCCTAGGAGATATTAAGTGACTGTGACTCTGGCAACTGGACAGGGTTGGGACCATGGTAGTATAGAAAGGCATAAAAACGTCATAGTATAGTAAGGCATAGAAACGTCATAAAAAACGTCATAGTATAGTAAGGCATAAAAAACTTCATAAAAAACGTCATAGTATAGTAAGGCATAAAAACGCCATGGTGGGTTCGTGGAAGGTCATCTTTCCATCCTTTAGTGAATTCAAATTCTGCTAACCATGTGCAAACATTGCTGTCTGCCACTGTTTGTAAAACTATCAACAGATGTGTCTTACCCCTCGCCTGTAAGTGCACAGCAGGACTGTATGTGCCAGGGGTGGTCTTTGATGGAGCTCAGGGTGAGGTATTTGGAGATCTCTGCTGCGGACATACAGTCCTTCATATCCTGCTTGTTGGCAAATATCAACACAGCTGCTTTCCGCAGGTCCTGAGGGAGATGGAGGGAGAGGACAGAGAACAATGAGACCACAACCCTGCTCTCTGCAACGTCTTGACCACAAGCTCTAAACAATGTAGCCCAGTGGAAAGGGCTAACTGTGTCGGAAAATCAATGTCCATTACAAAAACAGTCCGTTCTGTGTAGTCTGTTTCCTTATGGCCATACTGAGATTTGTTAAGATGAGTTTTACCTCATGAGCCAACATCCTGTAGAGCTCCTCTTTAGAGATGGCCAGCCTCTCTCTGTCTGTGCTGTCGACAACCAGGATGATGAACTGCAGAGTGGGATGCAAAAATCACACTGAGCAACCTCTTTTCAAAAGTCATTTACAGCACTGAAATGCAACACAGCGGGTGGGCATTTCCAGGCCAAGAGCCTCACAATGGGTACTGGTGACTGCTATGCTAATAGCCCTTTTTGAATGAGAGAGAGTGACCCTGAGTGACAAAAGACCAAAGGCACATTAATTTTGTGATGTGAGAGACACCATTTACACCACGGCAACGACTCAGGAAAAAGACACTTTTTGTGTTTCAAGCAAATGAATCAAAACGTGTCAAAATCCATCAAGAATGTGATCCAAAACACAACTAGGATCTTACACGATTGCTTGGCTGTGAAAAGAAAGGGTGAACACAGGTTACTATAGTGACTGCAGGGCTCCTAGTAACATCTATAAGAATTCTATTGTAATAGATCTTTATGGTTTCTAGATCACTCAGTCATGAATTCTACATTTCTTTAATGCAAAGATGCTAGAACATCATAACAGTGGGTTAGCACAAAACATCTGTCTTCCACATTACAACACTGTTGAAACAACAATGTAGAAGAAGATTGAATGAGAGTTAAGGTCAAGATGAAAACTGATTGAAATTTCTGCTGTGAAATGATTTATTTTGCTTTATTTTACTTATTGATGTTTTTTCTTTCTCTGATATTGTTATGCGCTTGTGGTATCTATTACTGTATTACTTTTATGTGTCTGTATATGTATATCTGTGGCTTTGTGTAAGAATAATAATAAAAACAAAAGACTTTTCATTATTGATTCATCTCCTGGTTATTTTCAAGAATAATTCATTTATCATTTGCTCAATAAAACATAAAGTGAAAATAAGTGAAAATGTCAAATGTCATAGTATACTAAGGCATGTAAAACATAGTAAGCCATAAAAACGTCATAAAAACATCATAATATAGTAAGGCATAAAAAACTTCATAAAAAACGTCATAGTATAGTAAGGCTTAAAAACGCCATAGTACAGTAAGGCATAAAAACGTCATAGTATAGTAAGGCATAAAAAAACGTAATAAAAACGTCATAGTATAGTAAGGCATAGAAACGTCATAAAAACGTTATAGTAAGGCATGAAAAAAGAGGTAATAAAAAACGTAAGGCATAAAAACGCCATAGTATAGAAAGGCATAAAAATGTCATAAAAACGTCATAGTATAGTAAGGCATAAAAAAACGTAATAAAAACGTCATAGTATAGTAAGGCATAAAATGTCATAAAAACATCATAGTATAGTAAGGCTTAAAAACGCCATAGTATAGAAAGGCATAAAAATGTCATAGAAACGTCATAGTATAGTATGGCATAAAAATGTCATAAAAACGTTATAGTATAGTAAGGCATAAAAAAACGTAATAAAAAACGTCATAGTATAGTAAGGCATAAAAAAACGTAATAAAAAATGTCATAGTTTAGAAAGGCATAAAAATGTCATAAAAACGTCATATTATAGTGAAGCATAAGAAAGGTCATAGTATAGTAAGGCATAAAAAACTTCATAAAAAACATCATAGTATAGTAAGGCATAAAAACGTCATAGTATAGTATGGCATAAAAATGTCATAGTATAGTAAGGCATAAAAGACTTCATAAAAAACGTCATAGTATAGGAAGGCATAAAAATGTCATAAAAACGCTAGAAAGGCATAAAAATGTCATAAAAAACGTCATAGTATAGTATGGCATAAAAATGTCATAAAAACGTCATAGTATAGTATGGCATAAAAATGTCATAAAAACGTCATAGTATAGTAAGGCATAAAAATATAGTATAGAAAGGCATAAAAACATCATAATATAGAAAGGCATAAAAATGTCATAAAAACGTCATAGTATAGTATGGCATAAAAATGTCATAGTATAGTAAGGCATAAAAACTTTAAAAAAAACGTCATAGTATAGGAAGGCATAAAAATGTCATAAAACGCCATAGTATAGTAAGGCATAAAAAAAACATAATAAAAACGTCATAGTATAGTAAGGCATAAAAAACTTCATAAAAAACGTCATAGCATAGAGAGGCATAAAAATGTCATAAAAAAGTCATAGTATAGTATGGCATAAAAATGTCATAGTATAGTAAGGCAAAAAAAACTTCATAAAAAACATAGTATAGTAAGGCATAAAAAAGTCGTAGTATAGTAAGGCATAAAAAAAGTAATAAAAACGTCATAGTATAGTAAGGCATAAAAAACGTCATAGTATAGTAAGGCATAAAAATGTCATAAAAACGTCATAGTATAGTATGGCATAAAAATGTCATAAAAACGCCATAGTATAGTAAGGCATAAAAAACTTCATAGTATAGTAAGGCATAAAAATATAGTATAGTAAGGCATAAAAACGTCATAGTATAGTAAGGCATAAAAATGTCATAAAAACATCATAGTATAGTAAGGCATAAAAGACTTCATAAAAAACGTCATAGTATAGGAAGGCATAAAAATGTCATAAAAACGCTAGAAAGGCATAAAAATGTCATAAAAAACGTCATAGTATAGTATGGCATAAAAATGTCATAAAAACGTCATAGTATAGTATGGCATAAAAATGTCATAAAAACGTCATAGTATAGTAAGGCATAAAAATATAGTATAGAAAGGCATAAAAACATCATAGTATAGAAAGGCATAAAAATGTCATAAAAACGTCATAGTATAGTATGGCATAAAAATGTCATAAAAATGTTATAGTATAGTAAGGCACAAAAACTTAAAAAAAAACGTCATAGTATAGGAAGGCATAAAAATGTCATAAAACGCCATAGTATAGTAAGGCATAAAAAAAACATAATAAAAACGTCATAGTATAGTAAGGCAAAAAAAACTTCATAAAAAACATAGTATAGTAAGGCATAAAAAAGTCGTAGTATAGTAAGGCATAAAAAAAGTAATAAAAACGTCATAGTATAGTAAGGCATAAAAACGTCATAGTATAGTAAGGCATGAAAACGTCATAGTATAGTGAGGCATAAAAATGTCATAAAAACATCATAGTATAGTAAGGCATAAAAGACTTCATAAAAAACGTCATAGTATA
>NW_019525169.1:200408-215259 GCF_002814215.2 Seriola lalandi dorsalis | reverse complement strand
GGCATAAAAAAACGTAATAAAAAACGTCATAGTATAGTAAGGCATAAAAAAACGTAATAAAAAATGTCATAGTTTAGAAAGGCATAAAAATGTCATAAAAACGTCATATTATAGTGAAGCATAAGAAAGGTCATAGTATAGTAAGGCATAAAAAACTTCATAAAAAACATCATAGTATAGTAAGGCATAAAAACGTCATAGTATAGTATGGCATAAAAATGTCATAGTATAGTATGGCATAAAAATGTCATAAAAACGACATAGTATAGTAAGGCATAAAAATATAGTATAGAAAGGCATAAAAATGTCATAAAAAACGTCATAGTATAGTAAGGCATAAAAACGTCATAGTATAGTAAGGCATGAAAACGTCATAGTATAGTGAGGCATAAAAATGTCATAAAAACATCATAGTATAGTAAGGCATAAAAGACTTCATAAAAAACGTCATAGTATAGAGAGGCATAAAAATGTCATAAAAACGTCATAGTATAGTATGGCATAAAAACATCATAGTATAGTAAGGCATAAAAGACTTCATAAAAAACATCATAGTATAGTAAGGCATAAAAATGTCATGAAAACGCCATAGTATAGTAAGGCATAAAAAACTTCATAGTATAGTAAGGCATAAAAATATAGTATAGTAAGGCATAAAAACGTCATAGTATAGAGAGGCATAAAAATGTCATAAAAACGTCATAGTATAGTAAGGCATGAAAACGTCATAGTATAGTAAAGCATAAAAATATCATAAAAACATCATAGTATAGTAAGGCATAAAAGACTTCATAAAAAACGTCATAGTATAGGAAGGCATAAAAATGTCATAAAAACGCCATAGTATAGTAAGGCATAAAAAAAAGGTAATAAAAAACATTATAGTAAAGTAAGGCATAAAAACGTCATAGTATAGTATGGCATAAAAATGTCATAGTATAGTATGGCATAAAAATGTCATAAAAACGACATAGTATAGTAAGGCATAAAAAACTTCATAAAAAACATCATAGTATAGTAAGGCATAAAAACGTCATAGTATAGTATGGCATAAAAATGTCATAGTATAGTATGGCATAAAAATGTCATAAAAACGACATAGTATAGTAAGGCATAAAAAACTTCATAAAAAACATCATAGTATAGTAAGGCATAAAAACGTCATAGTATAGTATGGCATAAAAATGTCATAGTATAGTATGGCATAAAAATGTCATAAAAAACGTCATAGTATAGTAAGGCATAAAAACGTCATAGTATAGTAAGGCATAAAAATATAGTATAGTAAGGCATAAAAACGTCATAGTATAGTAAGGCATAAAAAAAGTAATAAAAACGTCATAGTATAGTAAGGCATAAAAACGTCATAGTATAGTAAGGCATAAAAAAAGTAATAAAAACGTCATAGTATAGTAAGGCATAAAAACGTCATAGTATAGTAAGGCATAAAAAAAGTAATAAAAACGTCATAGTATAGTAAGGCATAAAAACGTCATAGTATAGTAACGCATAAAAATGTCATAAAAACATCATAGTATAGTAAGGCATAAAAATGTCATGAAAACGCCATAGTATAGTAAGGCATAAAAAACTTCATAGTATAGTAAGGCATAAAAAACTTCATAGTATAGTAAGGCATAAAAATATAGTATAGTAAGGCATAAAAACGTCATAGTATAGAGAGGCATAAAAATGTCATAAAAACGTCATAGTATAGTAAGGCATAAAAATGTCATAAAAATGTCATAGTATAGTAAGGCAAAAAAAACTTCATAAAAAACATAGTATAGTAAGGCATAAAAATGTCATAAAAACGTCATAGTATAGTAAGGCATAATAACGTCATAGTACAGTAAGGCATAAAAATGTCATAAAAACATCATAGTATAGTAAGGCATAAAAGACTTCATAAAAAACGTCATAGTATAGCAAGGCATAAAAATGTCATAAAAAAGTCATAGTATAGTATGGCATAAAAATGTCATAGTATAGTAAGGCAAAAAAAACTTCATAAAAAACATAGTATAGTAAGGCATAAAAAAGTCGTAGTATAGTAAGGCATAAAAAAAGTAATAAAAACGTCATAGTATAGTAAGGCATAAAAAACGTCATAGTATAATAAGGCATAAAAATGTCATAAAAACGTCATAGTATAGTATGGCATAAAAATGTCATAAAAAGCATAGTATAGTAAGGCATAAAAAACGTCATTAAAATGTAATAATATATTAAGGCATAAAAACGCCATAGTATAGTAAGGCATAAACATGTCATAAAAACGACATGGTATAGTAAGGCATAAAAACGACATAGTATAGTAAGGCATAAAGAACGTCATAGTACAGTAAGGCGTAAAAAAACGTCATAAAAAGGTCATGGTATAGTAAGGCATAAAAATGTCATACTATATATAGTAAGGCATAAGAATGGTTATAGTATAGTAAGGCATAAAAAACGTCATAGTATAGTACGGCATAGAGAACATCATAGTATAGTAAGGCATAAAAACGTCATAGTATAGTATGGCATAAAAACATCATAGTATAATAAGGCGTAAAAAACGGCATAAGAACATCATAGTATAGTAAGGTATAAAAATGTCATAAAAACGTCATAGTATAGTAAGGCATAAAAACATCATAAGGCAGAAAAAAATGTCATAGTACAGTGAGGCATAAAAAACTTCATAATATAGTAAGGCATAAAATCATCATAAAAAACGCCATAGTATAGTAAGGCATAAAAAACGTCATACTATAGTAAGTCATAAAAACGACAAAGTATCGCTACCACTGAAACTAGAATAAAAAAGTTTGGGGCAGATGTTGTATCAGGAAAGATAAATTCACATGCTTCTGTAAAGAGCGTTCTATAAAATCCGCCACACATCTGCCTGTGCCGTGACTGTCTTATTCTTCCTCTCCTGCTCCCTTCTCCAAAAACATGGCAGAGGCTGACCCCAGCTTTGCTTTTCAGACAGGCGGCTTTGTGAAAGGGTGACCTATGACTTGGGCGGCCCCTTCTGCTGCCTGTGCTCAGAACAAACACACCAGCTGCCACGCTCAGGAACAGAACGGAGAAAAAAACACTACTAGGAAAAGTAAAGCTTGTATTTCTCACCTCTGTATTGGAATAGTAGGTGTTCCAGGAGGACCTGAGCGACTCCTGTCCTCCAATATCCCACATCAGGAAATGTGTGTTCTTCACCACTATTTCTTCCACATTGCTTCCGATGGTGGGAGACGTATGGACCACCTCGTTCATCAGACTTTGTAAAACAGAATTATAAAGTGAGTTTTTGCAAGTTTAGACACAGCAAACAAGGAGGGAATTTAACAATAAAACTACTTACAATTGGTAGAGTATAGTGGTTTTCCCTGCGTTGTCTAGTCCAACAATTATCACCTTGTGCTCTGCAAAATAGAGAGTAAATTAACTGAGCGATTTCAGTGATCTATAGAAAAACAAAGTCCTCAATAGGACATCATTATCAAGAAAACGTATGTAAATGAATCTCTTCACTGTTAGTCACTGTATAAACAATACGTGGCACAGAGTATATCATAAGTACATCTGTTTTCAGTCTATACAATGCGTTCATGTCATTGAGTGCTGCCCAAAATCATAAAGGTTGAACTTCCTTCCTTCCTTCCTAAAACTTCCTGACCACATTTTTCCAAGCATCACTGAGACTGCAGTAAATCCTAACTATTCATAAAACCAGCAGGCAGGGCTTTGACGACTGTCGAGCAGGCAAACACCACCAACTAACCGCAGAATCACAGGTGACACATACATGTTAAAATATCCCACTTCAGTGTTTTGACTTTTCCGGCCATCTGAGGCCTCTGGCTGTTGGGGAGGAAGGAAGTCTGGTCAGAGGGTTTGCAGTTTCGACTGTCTTTGTGAACCACACTGGCTTTTTGGAGGATGCCGAATGTCTATTGCTTCCTTAAAGAGGAGCTACCCTGTGATGATCCTGACAGCACAACTAAATTGACACGTTGCCATTGGCATCATTATGATGCTAAAAAGTCATAGTTTAGTAAGGCATTAAGAAGTCACAGTGCAGTAAGTGAAAAACATAGCATAGTAAGGCATAAAAAGTTACAGTATATCGAGGCATAAAAAACTCAGTATAGTAAAGTCAAAAAAAATCTTAGTATAGTTAGGCATAAAAACGTCATAGTATAGTAAGGCATAAAAAGTCATAGTATAGTAAGTCATAAAAACATCATAGTATAGTAAGTCATTAAAAATGTCATATTATGGTAAGGCATCAAAAGTAATAGTATAGTAAGCCATAAAAACATAGTATAGTAAATAATTAAAAATGTCATACTATAGTAAGGCATATAAAGTAATAGTATAGTAAGTCATAAAAACATCATAGTATAGTAAGTCATTAAAAATGTCATAGTAAGGCATAAAAAGTAATAGTATAGTAAGGCATAAAAACATCATAGTATAGTTAGGCATAAAAAGTCCTAGTCTAGTAAGTCATTAAAAATGTCATAGTATGGTAAGGCATAAAAAGTCATAGTATAGTAAGTCATTAAAAATGTCATAGTATGGTAAGGCATAAAAAGTAATAGTATAGTAATTCATAAAAACATCATAGTATAGTTAGGCATAAAAAGTAATAGTATAGTAATTCATAAAAACATCATAGTATAGTTAGGCATAAAAAGTCATAGTATAGTAAGGCATAAAAAGTCATAGTATAGTAAGTCATAAAAACATCATAGTATAGTTAGGCATAAAAAGTCCTAGTCTAGTAAGTCATTAAAAATGTCATAGTATGGTAAGGCATAAAAAGTCATAGTATAGTAATTCATAAAAACATCATAGTATAGTTAGGCATAAAAAGTCCTAGTCTAGTAAGTCATTAAAAATGTCATAGTATGGTAAGGCATAAAAAGTCATAGTATGGTAAGGCATAAAAAGTCATAGTATAGTTAGGCATAAAAAGTCATAGTATAGTAAGGCATAAAAAGTCATAGTATAGTAAGTCATAAAAACATCATAGTATAGTTAGGCATAAAAAGTCCTAGTCTAGTAAGTCATTAAAAATGTCATAGTATGGTGAGGCATAAAAAGTATTAGTATAGTAATTCATAAAAACATCATAGTATAGTTAGGCATAAAAAGTCATAGCATAGTAAGGAATAAAAAAAAGTAATCAAATAGTAAGGCATAAAATAGTAAATTCAATCATAGACCCAAACACAGACACAGATTTCAACCATTATACCTAACTCTAAGCAAAATGTGTACAAACAATCATTCCAAATCAGCCCCACTAATCCTGACAACACTTTTGATTCCTGTATTCTTTACTTTTTGACTCCAAGTCAGCTCAGTGGGTGCTTGTATAAAAAATAATTTGGCTTAATAATTGTTATACTGAGCAACAATTGTACCGTTGTTATTTGAAAGTGAAGCAATTTGCCAACAGAGAAATTAGACTATTTACATTGAACAAGTTTTCCAGAAAGACGGGGAAAGTTATGTAATGTGATATGTCCTGGAAAGTAATTTAAAGCTGATTGACAAGTCGATGAATACGCTCCTGCATGCTTACAGTGACTTAAGATAATCATGTTAGTTGTGAAACTGATAAAGAGATTAACTATTGGAGTGGTTGGTTGTATTGAGAAGCTGCAGTTTAATTGGTTGTTTTGACTTTCAAGTTAAACAAAGAAAAGGCAGTGCAGCCAGAGTCCTGAAGTCACATAATTCTTCTCAATCTGTTATTATGGCTTTTGTGGCTCACTTTAACCTAATGGGTTAAACAGTTCACATTATCCCCGGTTGAGCAGCTAGCGGGAGGTTAGTGAGCCGTGACAATTTCACCGACACCCACCTTGGTTACAGAAGAAGCTCCACAGTTTCGCGAATATGAGGCCCATTGTTTAGGTTAATACCAGTGTCTGTCTGTCTGTCCGTCCGTCCGTCCGTCCGTCCGTTAGCAGAGTGGGCAGCAGCACCGAGTCTCTCCACTCTCAAGTCCACACCGTACGATCCGTGGCTGACTGAGGCTAACTAACATTAGCTGGATGATCTCTTGTCCGCAAAACACCTCACCGACCTTTTCAACACGGGCTCCATGCGCCCCGGCAGCATCAAAATCCTAATTAAAGCGAGGATAAAACGGTGTGCGGTCGCATAGAGGTGGTGAATTACTATCTAAGGTTTAACGTGTCGCCAAATTCTCCTCAAATTGTACAAACACGGGGTATTCAGAGCAGCTCCGCGTTGACTCTGCTTGCACGGCTTCTGCTGCCCGTTAGCTGCTGGCGGTGGTACGGTGAAAAACGCACCCCAGACCATTCACTCCTTTTCCGGTTACGTAATGACGTCGTGGCGTTTTCGTTGGCTTTTTTTTTTTTTACCCCTGAAATAGTGCAGAGTTGTGTAAACTACCATCTCCGGTGTTATCACATTTATTGGCGAGCTCACTGGATTCATATTAATTCTTGCACAGTTAAAATATTGTTTTTAAAAACTCTAAATGTTGTATTTTCCCTGACTCAGCCAGTCGGGAGCTACTGTGGGTCTTAGGATACATACTGTAGCCTATTGAGCCTGGTACAAAACTTCAGAGAAACTACCTTAAGAATGGTCTTAAATTTTAACTTATGAGTCAAAAAAAGAAAAAGGGGGTTTTGTAAAAAATTAAAACTTACAAATTGTGCATAAAGAAGCTCAAAGTAACTTTTAGTCATGATTAGGATTACCCATCATGTATTGTATCCAAAGTTACATGTGCTTTAATTCATTGTAGCATGCAAGAGAAAAATAGGGAACTATAAGGGAAATATTTCCCTTATGTTGACAATAATAAGGTCTATTATAAGATAGCCTATTATTTAACCATATATCCTGTGATATACGCTATATGGAATATTATTCATATAAATCTTAAATGAGTTCAAGGAGGTTATAATAATCATTTAAACTGAAACTCATCTAGACATCCAAAAAAATATTTGTATATTCATGAAGCACAGTTAAATAGTTTCTATATTTCACAAACAAAGAACCTATGATCGGCCTACAGCTGAAACATTTCCATAAAAAGTTCCCTGGTGCAGTCATTTCATTGTCTTTCAAACTCACCAACACACAGATCAGCTAATCTAATAACTATCAAACTTTTTATGATGAATATATGTGATTACAGTGAACATGAAGAAGAATCACACCAATGGGAAAGAGCATAGTGATTCAGTATTTAAAAAGCTTTATATTAACCCAAAGTCACTAAGGTTAGGTGATCTCACAGAACACAGTATCGTTTCAAATGTGATTATTTTATTGAATTCATCATCAAACA
Source organism: Seriola lalandi dorsalis (assembly GCF_002814215.2). Classification (NCBI taxonomy): domain Eukaryota; kingdom Metazoa; phylum Chordata; class Actinopteri; order Carangiformes; family Carangidae; genus Seriola; species Seriola lalandi. Next base: position 207,920 of record NW_019525169.1, on the reverse strand, counting down.
AAGTCAAACAAAGAAAGTGCAGGCAAAAGAGTAAATAAAATAGTTCCTATTAACAACTTCACAATATGTGTGAGTGATATGGACAAAGTTAATATCCTCATTATTTTCAGTAGCATGTATACTGTATATTTACTAAAATATCCAGCAGTGCAAAATTACAGTAATGCCTTCTAGTCAAAATGAAAATCAAAACAATTTGAATTATAATGTTTACAGTATTTATTGCACAAATATGTAAGATGTCAAACTGTGTCAAATTTCTGAATTCTACATTAAAGATCATAATATTGTTTATAATATTAACATTTAAAAGAAGACTGTCTTATATGTAATACTTAATGTACATTACACAATGAGTATTTTTGTATTCAGGACATAAACAGTACACATACATCGACAGTAACATCTACAGTAACATACTGTATGGAAGTTAACAAAGTGAAATACTTTTAATCTTTCTCATTCAGACTGAACTGTGCATCTCTTTCTCAACTGTCTTGATTTCAGAGCAAAGAGGTGGTGAAAGCTTCCTGTGTGCGCGTGTCAGGAACCTCCCAAACCCACCAGCACAGAAGAAGCACATGGTGACAACCTCCTCTGTGCAGGTCGGGTTGGGGCGCTCCTCATCGCCTGGATGATAAATGGAGAGGGCGATGCTGGGGGTGGAGGGGCAGGGAGGTTGTCATGGTACTCACTTCAGACTGGGTTTGCCCGGACACTTCTGACAGAGACAGAGAGACATGTAGTGAATTTAATTTTTTTCTAATTTTATTTATTTTATTTTTTTTTAATTAATGTGGGACTAGGTTACTTTAATTTGATATTTTCAATAATTATTTCACCAGTATTTTTTCTGATATAATAGAGTCACTCTGAATTACATTGTAAACCTTATTTTGACAAAACTCATGGCAATACAATAAATGCTGCTGTGTAGCTGTGATCTTGAATTCCTTCTATCACAAATGACACAGTCTCCTGATGCGTTCATAATGATTTAACAGTCACAGCAGTTGTCACCTAATTACACATTACATTTGCAGTCAGACAGGTTTAGTCTTTGAGACTAATTAGAAAGTCTCTGCAACAATGGAAATATACTGTATACTGTATATATAGGGTTAGGGTTATATACGCCTATAGAGAGAGAGAGAGAGAGAGAGAGAGAGAGAGAGACATGCATATATATATACACACACACACACATATATATATATAAAAAAAAAATATATATATATATATATATATATACACACACACACACATATTTCTGTGTAGAACATGTTCGATGTGACACTAAAGCCAACAATGAAAACGAATCAAAATATCGTACATGCACGTGTAATCCAACTCATGTCTTGTGACCAAAACGTGGTGACGTACGCGGAAGTAGCAGCACTGGCCATGAGCAACTAAACGTGAGTACCAGAAGTCTATTAACAGACTCAGTTCGGTCATTAAACTTAGAATGGGCGGTAATTTAAACGGTGCATTTATTAAATATAAATGTAAGAAGCAGATGTGTTGAATGGGGCCGATGGTTGGAGTGATACAACCGATCTGTTTAGACATAAATTATCATACGGTCTATTATAAGAAAGCCTTTTATTTAATGTCGGGAAAAGGAACTTTCTTCGGTCATTACAACAAATACAGACTGGTTTTTAAATACCTCACATTTATTATATTTAATTCACATACAGCTAGTGCTAGGCAGACATAAAGAGGATTAACTATGGACACCATAATACAAGTTAGCGCTTTATCTAAATTTCTTTCCTTATATTATTTTATTCTGTGCTCTCACTGCATTTGTTGTTTTTCACAGCAGCTGTTAACTTACTTTATTACACTATTATTATTAATTTAATGAATGTTTATTTGTGTATGTTTGTAGAGCTGTAAACAAGGACACAAGTAGCACAGGTATGGAAGAGTGCAAGGAGTGCTGAAATAGATATTAACTGGAGGTTGCACTATGTTGTGTGTTAAATGTTAATTCACTGTTTTTACAAATAGACAAATGGCAATTCCTGTCCCTAGATGGGCCTTTAAAATACACAAAACCCAACAAGTCAAACACACAAATAATGCTAAACAATTATTAATTTACAATAATTATGACTACATGACTTCAAAAACTTTTCAGCTTGAGTTAAAAATGACTTCTGTGGGTAAAGTATGTTGTTTAGGAGTCAAGATTTATTTGCTTTCCTGTTATTGACTGGAGGTTTTTCTTTTTACAGATTGAAACATTTTGTTGAGAGCAGAGGACATGTCCATTTTTCCAAGAATTTCTCTGAAGCCTGAAGTGACTGAACATCTTAAGGGTGTCTTCCTAAACAAGGAGGTAAGAATTTCTGCGTGTCCCTTTTGAAGTCATTGCTCTTCTGGAGAATCGTAAATAAAATACACCTCATATAATTAAATGTCTTCTAAGATTTTAGAAACATTGATATCATGAACACAAACCATGGCTTTCCACCAAAAATGTTAATACAATTTCACATTTTAGAAATGAGCCCTATAAACTCATGTTTATGTGTAACTTTAGAAAGTAAATTCCACCTCAGGCCGTTAAAACAGGGACAATACCTTCTAAATGTCTTTGCTGCTGGTGTTTTTGTTGCGTTCAGGTGTTAGATGCAGTGGGTCATCAGGAGGCAGAAAGCCGTTTCCACAAGCTGCTCACATGTCTCTCACACCCGCCTTCATATACTTGTGTTCGGGCCAGCACTCATCTCGCCTCCCTGGAGGAGATCAGACTCAAGTTAGGAGAAGAGCTGAAAAAGGTGGGAGCAAGGAAATTCATATATTTAGACACACTGTCGCTGTGTGTTGGTGCCCCACATTGCCACCTGTGGTCGGCGGAGTCATAATCATTCAGTACGTTGTTGTCGTTGTCGAAGCAGCAGATGTGCGGCTCATCAGCAGAGGAGGTCTCCCTTCAGATTCTTCCTCACCCTCGAATCCCAGATGTGCTGCTCCTTCCTGTCGACGGCCCGAGGTATGTGAGGAATGCCGGAGCAACGTCACACAAATCTGAATCTGCTGAATCTGGAGTACACACTTAGCCTTAAATTACAGTGTGTGTCCAACCGCTGGGCTGATGTTTCCTACGGCCAAACCCACGTGGAATTTCATGGAGCGGCTGCAGAAAAAATGCTGTGATATTTAAAGGGCAGAAATGATTTTGAACTACTTTGTTCACCTTTTTTAGGCGTGCCTTCAAGTTCAAGTTATTTTTAATTTAATATTTATTTTTGAACACACTGTGCAAAAATGTAAGGTACTGAAAGTAAACTCAGAATTAATTTGCCTCCCTGATGGTACTGGGATGGGGATGGATAAGATTCAAAATATATAATATATTCATAATATATATTTCCCCTTTCTCTCGTATTGTCAGACCTGTGAAGCAGCTCAGCTCGGAGGTGGTTGTCGGTGCTCAGTGTGGCAACGCTGTACTGAGAGGTGCTCATGTCTTCGCCCCGGGGATCGTCGCCAGCCCAAAGTGTAAGAGTGAAAGACATAAAGTAGATCACAAAAAGCTGTGTCATTATCTTGAGTTTATCAGTCAACAACACAGCACTTTTTCTTGTGTTGATTGCACCTCACAGTGCGTTTGTCTAACATGAAATCTGCCCGTGATGTTTTTGCTGGTCAGACATGAAGGCTGGAGATGTAGTCTCTGTCTTCTCTGACTTGGAGGGAAAGTGCACCCGAGGAGCCACGAGCTTCCAGGGGAAGAGAGTGTTTGTGGGAAATGGAGTCGCTGAAATGTGCCGCTCCAACATCTTCTGCACAGATGAGCCTGCCAAGTAAATAGACCTTTATTTTTATTTATAAATTTATGATTTTCAGTATAAATTTATGAGTAAGTTATGAGTATTTATGAGCTCCAGTGTAATGTGCAAAGAAAAGTGTGAGTGAGTAAGAACATGATACAAAAAAAACTAATCAAGAATTGCGTCTTGGAATCCGACTATGTGCCATCACAGTCCTTCTAAAAAGAAAAAGTCAGCGTACACACACACGGCACAGAAGTTTAAAATGTAAAAAGTTTATTATAGTGACTCCATGTTTAAAAACAAAACAAATGTGCGTCAGGGTGATGGTTGTGGTTTCAAGTTTAAAAAGCAGAATAATTCAGTTGCTCTCTTCTGTTATCTTAGAGGGATCGGCGTTCGGATGATAGAGCCGCTTTACCAGAGTCCGTCCTTTGATGGCGTTCTTCCCAACCTGGCGTTCCTACAGGTATCTCTTCTATTACAATCCATATTAAGAGCAATTAGATGCATTTTCCTGCCTATTAGTGTCAGAATGATGAATAGATTAGATGGCAAATGCTAATGTTGGACTTTTATTAAATTGTGCCGCAGCTTTAGGACCAATCAGGGAAAAACATGTTCAAGTAATCTACACGCATCACTCCCCAAAGTGAACTGATGAACTCGTGTCTGCAGAACCTCCCCTCTGTGGTCGCGGGACATGTGCTCGGGCCTCGTCCTGGCGAGCGTATCCTGGATATGTGTGCGGCCCCTGGAGGGAAGACCTGCCACATCGCAGCGGTCATGGGGGATCAGGTACCACTATGTACCACTGATGAATCTTGTCATAATAAGCCGGCTGCAGGTGTTAGCTGCTGCAGTGATTGCTGTTCAGATTCAGGGTTTCAAGGTTGTCCTCTAAAATTATTTTTCAGTCTAGATGCTGAGAATCTAGTCGACAGAAATGAACATACAGTGTAATTTAGAGCATTGCTGTTCCTCGCCTTTAAGGGAAACTCCATTTAATTTATACATGTGTGAAAGAAGCTGTGTAAAACGTCACCAGGAAAATAAAAGATGTCGTACATGGTAATAGAATCTCACAACTAGATCTTTATTACAGATTTTATTACAGCCTACAGATGCTTCTAATTTTCTGGTCACTCAGTGTAGATATTAATGAGGATGAAGTTCATCCATGGCTTCTCTAATCACAGGCGTGAGTGTAATTTAATGAATTTCTGTCTCACACAGGGTGAAGTCGTGGCCTTGGACAGGATCCGAAACAAGATCGATCGAATTCGTCAAAATGCACAAATGTTGCATTTGCGTAGCATCCGAGCGTATTGCTTCAACAGCACTCAGGCTGTGAGCAGCGACCCGGCACATGTGACTGAAGGTAGAGGGGAACATATGAATATTTATGTGTGATTAATCCCAGGACTCAGCAGAAAGATAACACCTCTGCCTTTGTTCATATTCCAGGGCCTCCCTTCCCTCCTGAGAGCTTCGACAGGGTTTTGTTGGATGCTCCCTGTAGCGGACTCGGACAGAGACCCAACATGGCCAGCACCTGGAGCCTCAAGGAGATTTGCTCCTACCAGCCTCTGCAGCGCAAGTTATTTCATGCTGTAGGTTTTCCCCGCACACAGATATAGATTGTGACATTTGCAACCACCAGTTTGAGAGTGTTTGTCACATGACTTTGATAAAGACTCAGTCCAGTCTGTAGGTGGCAGCATTGGACAGTTAAAGAACTGCTGTGTGCAGCTACAAGTCAAATCTTAAAAGGAAAATCCACCATAAAATGATATTTACAGAAGTTATTCTTGACTAAAAGAAACATCACTTTAATCCTGATAATTTTTGATTAACACACAAGGTGTTTTGTATGATTGGGTGTTAAAAAACAAGTGTCAGGAACAACTCTGAGCCCTGAAAGAAAGATGTGTGTCAGTCATTTTTGGATAAAACACCTTTTGCATTGTCCAAAAAGTGTTTTTAAAGGACATCCTCATGTTCCTAGTTGCTTTTTATTACAAATGTACAAAAAAATAGACTAAAAGAAAAGCATGAGGATTGTGTTTTAGGGTGGATTTGTTTTTTGCTTTTAAGTATGGCCAGTGGATGGATTACTACAGGGAGATTAGAGTCCAGTGCCGAGGACATCATTTATCCCAGTGAAACACAGTGCTCCATCAGCCTCCACCAGCATTACCTCAAGGCTATTCAGCATGCAGGCTGAAGCGAGAGGCTCCTGTTTGGAAAGATTTGTGTCAGTGCTTGCATACAACACACACTGACAGACTTATATGGGACATATGGGACAAGTTACAGTAAACCTGCAATAACTGATTTTTGTTTATGGCCACTTGAGGGCAGCAGAAACAGCGTGTGAACACAACATTGACATGTCATCTTATATAGTGAACTTGCTGCTTAGCAGTTATTTAATTACACATCCAGCAGTTAAAGAGCGACATTAGTATTCACGTGGGGTAATCCAACAGTTTAGTTATAATATTAGCTCTGTTTTTGGGCTCTACCGACTCCTGAGGGATTATCTGGCTCTGCAGGGGCTAAAGTGTCTGTAATGCTCACCAGCTTGACGCTACCTTTGTCTGTCGCTAATGTGCTGAATACTGTCCCATGAAGCTGGAGGACAGAGAAGTATCCAGCTGGTATTTTACATTTAGTGAGAGCTGTAGTTGTAGTGGGTGTTTTTCCCCTCGATGGACACAATTGACGACAAATGAGCGCCGGGTGGGATTTATGCTTTATGAGAAATTGTTTTTTGAACAGTATTTTCTGTTTTTCGAGAGAAGATGAGAACTAACTGGTTGGTTTGGCAAATGTAACGTATGATTAAGCAGCCCGCCTCGCACAGCTGCTTCCCTTAGCTTTTCTATGGGATGGTTTTTAGAGCGCCAAAACAATGAGCAGAAACTCACTATAAAGGAGCTGCAGATTCACGTGATATTTCCCTGTAGTTTCATCTCAACGAGCAACTCCTTTCACATTGTGGCACTGTGTTATGATTAAAAAAACATCCATTATAGCAGCTATAATTAAAGGTCTTTATGTGTTATGAAACAAATACATAAATCAATGGATTTTGTGTGTGGTTGCAGGCGGTGCGGTTGTTAAAGAAAGGCGGGGTCTTGGTGTACAGCACTTGCACAGTGACTCTAGCGGAGAACGAGGAGCAGGTAGCCTGGGCCCTCGATACGTTTCCCTGCCTCACGCTTCAACCACAGGTAAGTATTGTGGCGCCGTTCGCTAACGTACAAATATACCCAGGGATGTAAAGAAAACCTCAACTAATACATGCTGTTGCTCTTGTCTTTGTCAGGAGCCTCACATTGGCGCAGAAGGCATGCTGGGAGCCGGCCTGTCACCTGAGCAGCTGCGCCTCCTCCAGAGGTTCAGTCCTGAGCTGATCTGGGACCAGACAGAAACGACAGCTCCCCTCCCCTGCAGAGCCGACAGGGACACCATCGGCTTTTTTATTGCCAAGTTCCTGAAAAACTGACCGGAGGGCATGTTTTCTCTTACAGCCCTCACACGAGGCTGCAGACGGGAACAATAGTGTTTATATTACGACACTCTGTGTGCTTTGACGGGCCAGTGTTGACAAAGACGCTCACTGCGCGGTTTACAGCATCTGCCTCCCAACAGCTGCTCTCTAAAACTGCGGGCCATATAGGGATAAGCTTTATAAACAGCGAGGGCAGGAGACAGA
>NW_019525169.1:125667-200388 GCF_002814215.2 Seriola lalandi dorsalis | reverse complement strand
AGGAGAGGGAGGGTGGGGGCACGTGGGGATGGAGACTGAATGAGTATTGGCAAATGCAGCAGTGCTAGCGTTACCATGACAACAGTGACGACACAGCTGCCATGGTGACAGTGGATTCGCTGGATGTGAGAGCGCGGATCAGGAAGTAGCGTGCAGAAAGAGGTCATGAGAGGTATTAACAATTTAGTGTCTTTTAGCAGCGGCGGAGACAAGTGGGACGTCTAATTAGTGCCTGTGCTGTTTGTAAGAGAGAACTGATGCCGATGTCAACTTCTGTCTGAATCACTGCAGTCACCAGAGGGATATCACTTTCATTTGTTCACTATAAAAACACACTTCAAATACGTTTTTTGTCTCTTCATGTCTGTCTCATGTTAAACAGTTGCACATTACAATACTCACTAATGTGATAACACTTCAAGTCCGCCTGTATGACAATGATAAGCACCATATAAACATTTAATAAAAGGTTTATAACACACTATCATCAGTGGTGGAGGAAGTCTTCAGATGCTTTACTTAAATAAAAGTATAAAAGTACTCCATTACAAATAAAAGTCCTGCATTCAAAATCCTACTTATGTGAAAGTAGAGAAGCATCATCACAAAATGTACTTAAAGAATCAAAAGTAAAAACACTCATTATGCTGAATGGCTTCTTTTAAAAGGTCATATTATTGTAGTATATTTAATTTTCTCTTCATCATCAACAAATACATGTAAGAACATTTTAATGTTGTAGTTTGTCAATATGGAGCCAATTTAAAATACTTTATATACTACTTGGTAGATTATTAGTGTAGTACTGGCCCATATTGTATATATTAATATTAAATATTTTTAGTAGTGTAAAATCCTATTTTGAAAAGCTACAGCTGTCAAATTAATGTAGTGGAGTGAATTCTCTTTGAATTGAAAGTACAAGTCCTTCAAAAGTACTGTACTTAGTTCCTTTCTACCACAGACTACAATGTAGTTATAAGCAGTTATAAGGACATTTCAAGTGTTTATTAACATAAAATATTTGTTAAGGAATGGCAACGTCCCCTATGAAGTCATATTTTATATTATTATCACTGTGTTTTATCATATATTTATATACTGATAAACGCATAACTATTTACAGGACAACTACAATAACGTGTTATAAATCCTTTATTACATGTTCATATATTTATATATTTTTAAATATATAATATTTATATATTAATGTTAAATGGAGGGACTTTACGTGTTACCACTAATTTATTCAGTGCAAATTGAATTATGTGTCCATTAAATTTGCACACAATGTAATTTCTGGATTGGCGCCTACAGTGCACAAACATCTGGCCCGTTCACCTGTCTGTCATGCAGCATTTTTAGGACTTTCACAGTGACCTTGGCACAATCCCTCTTCCTGGGAATAACATTAGACTCTTAACAGTCCATCCACACATCTATCTGAAAGTGCCGGCAGACTGCACCTCACTCGCTGCATGTTTTATTGTATGTTTACTGTATGGAGTGGTCGACTGAGGATTAAAATGGCTGCTCTATTCACTGCAGCAGTGGAGGTTTAGAGGATTCTTTTTTTCTGTTTAACAACATTACAATTCTAAGATTAAAGCAGCTGCAGACTGGGAGTGATTGTCTATTTTGGAGGCATCTGTGTGTGGCAAAGCAGCTTCCCATTTTACATGCATCCCCTCAGTACTGTCATTCCTGTCGATGTTGTCATGACGATTTCGGAGGCAGGCCGGTGAGTCTACCTCAATTTTTCAGTAGAGTTTCAGAAGACTATTTATAGACACAGTTTCCCTCTTCTATCTGGGTCTTCTGACAAAGCACACATCAAATTCCTCTCCCCTCACGGCAGTTCTTTGTTGCCAACTTTATTCTTCATATTTATGCATTATGTACATACACATGTACACTGTTAAAAAATCTGTAGTGCTACAAATGTAGCATAGAAATGGAGTTTTAATAATTACAATTGTCAGGCAAAACCAAAGAAAGTGAGGGGATGGGGTTGGTGTTTTTGTAAACAGGGGCTTGGACTCAATTTTAGCTCAATCCTTTGTATTAGGCAGGGGAGTGAGAAAATGGCAAAAATACAGAAAACTTACCCAACTTCCTCTGGTTAACATTTGAAATAGTTTGAATTTGTTTTGCAAATTTATATTTTAATTTTTTTAGTGAGGAACATACTGAAGAAATATCTGAAAATGAACATTCTGTATACTATGGGAATTAAAGTGGGAGTTAAACAACATTCATTAGAAAAGGGATCAGACTTAATAAAAGATGAACCTTTGTGGAGTTTCGGTAGTAAACCTACAGTAAGTTGCAATGTCATATCAAATTGCTTTTACATGAAACCAATGTGAATCAGTAAAAGTGCAGAATAAAGGGTGTATCAATGTTATAAAATGTTTCTGGACCCATACAAAGAGAACAGTACTGCATGTCAGAGAGGGAGTTACTGTAGAAGTCGTTTGTCTTGTAAGGCATGACTAAGGTGCACCTCGAAGGAGGCATAAATATGTCAGAACCAAATGTTTAAAACCAGGGACGCAGAATTTAAAAAAAGGGAACTAAGCAATAAATGATGAACATAAAATTAATGGAGTAGTATGACACTTTGGGAAACACATTTACACGCTTTGCTGCTGAAGATCAATACCACTCTAGGATCTGTCTGTTAAATATTAAGCTACAGCCAGCAGCCGGTTAGCTTAAGTCAGCTAAAAGTTAGTCCCCGCCATAAAACCACAAATGTATGTTTTTAGATTTTTTTCGTACAGACAAATACGATATTAAGTGTCAATTAGCGCTTCAGAGGTGCTGGTAAGTTTATTTAACCATCAGACAGAGTCAGACTAACTGCTTCCTCTGTTTCCAGTCTAAGCTAAGCTAAGCTAAGCTAACTGGCTGCTAGAGTTAGCTTCATTTGTACTATACAAATATGAGTGGCATTGATCTTCTCATTTAAACTCAGTTGCCAGTTTATTAGACACACCCAGCTAAAACCAATGCAATTTAGTATAAAGATTCTGCAGTAAATCCTCCTTTTGTGAAGGTTATAATGTTCAGTTGAAATAGTTTAAGAAAGGTGTTTGTTTCAAGTGTACAGTATATACAGAGCATATACAGAGATGTTTCTGTTATTTATCAGGAGCGGACAAAATAATAGAAACACCTGTCAGTGTAACACAATACAACCCAACAGCACCACAAATTCAACAGGAGTTGAATCAACACCTCTCTATAACAGTTTAAACACAATCTGAACATTATAAGCTTCATGAGGGTCGGATTTATTGAAGGACTGTTGTATTAGACTGCATTGGTTTTATTTATGTGTTTATTTAGTGTATTTCCCAAATTGCTTAACTATTTTTTTTTTTTTTTAAGAAAAGACCTCCGCAAATACAGCATCAAACTAACTTGGTTAGTCAACTCTTGCAGTCAACTCTAGCAGTAGTCTGAAGGAACATATTATTCAAGTGGTTGCAAGCAAAAAAAAAAAAAAAAACAATAACAAAAATAAAATAAAAAATGCTAATCACAGAAAGCACAGCTCAGTACAGAAAAAAAAATTCTGCTTTTGTGTCATGCTTTATCAAACACAGGTTTAAAATATGCATATTTGAGAATATTCATGCATATCCACACATAAACAACGTCTATGCATAGATACACACATACATATATTTATATATTTATATTTGTATCTATGTAATCAAAATCCTGCCATTGAAAAAGATGCAACAGCATTTACAAAGGAAGTGTACATAAATAGGATGCTGTGGTTTCAGGGTATAGCAGCACAATGGGAGAACAGAATGGTCTTTAAGAGGAGAGTCCAAATGAGCTTCAGGAGGGATTTGGTCTGTCACTGGTGGATGTAGGAATCTCTGACCCATTCCCCTGCATCACCCCTCTTTTTGGGAGCCACCTCCCCCTCTCGGTCCCTGTCTCTGTCCCGGTCGTAGTAGTGATGGTGGTGGTCACGTGCCGGCCGGTGGTGGTGGTGAGAGCGCTGCTTGTTGCGTTCGTTATGGTCCTGTTCGCGCTCTTTGGAACGGTGGTGTCCCGTGCTGTGGCCGGCCTCGTCGGCCCCACCACGGTGATGGTGGTGGTGGTGATGGTGGTTGTGGTCCCGGTGGGGCAGCGGCTCGTAACGCTGTTGCTGCTGGGGGTGCCCCTCCCCTAGATCCTCCTCGTCCTCCTCCTCCTCCTCCTCCTCTTCCTCTTCCTCCTCCTCCTCTTCCTCTTCCTGGTGAAGGAGCTGAGTGCGCGGCTCAATATAAGCCGAGTCCTTACTCTCTCGGCTCTCTCTGCTTTCTCGGCTCTCGGGGGTCTCAGAGTCCAAAGTCTCCTGCCGCGAGAGGCCCCTGGCTCGACTGCTGTGGTGGTGGTGGTGGTGGTGGTGGTTGTGGTGCTCAGTCCTGGTGGAAGACGAACGGTGGTGGATATGCTGGGCTCTCCTGGAGGACTCTGTCCTCAGGGGCTTCTCCTCCTCATTGCCCTCCTCCTCGGCCTCTGCATCAGCAACAGCCTGGTCCTGGCTCTGGTGGTGGTGGTGGTGATGGTGATGATGGTGCTGGTGATCATCTCTGGAGCCCTGTCTCTCCACTAACACTTTATCTCCCTTCTGCTCTGCACTGCTGCCCTGAGATTAGTAAAAAAAACATCAGTCAGTAGGGTGACACAAACCAAGAAAATGCACTGCAAGCTCACACAAACAAAACTCATGCAGACTAATATCCACTTCACGCTCGCAGATTCAGGTGCATATGGGTTTTTTGATGCACATTGTAAATATGCACTTGCACTCACACAAAACTTGAAAACATGAAATGTCACACTTGTACGGAGACATAACGCTCGTCAACCATCCACTGAAGGTTGGCTGTGGTCCTGGAGGAGGCAAGTTTTAAACCAAAGGTCTCACCACACTAGCAATCACATGTCAAGCTCACTCCTGCTCCTCATCAATATCAGGGATTTCCTCATTTTCAGTCTTACATTTCCCATTCTGATGGCAGTGGATGGAGAGAGGGTAGAGGTAATGGGTTATACAGCACTTGCACTCTCACATATGTGACTTTGGTTGAAAAGACAGTAGTTATTTGTTGTTTGTTACGGTTAGGTATCAATATTAGATCGTACCACATGAATGACACATTTAAAAAAAATACACAGTCAATAATAAATTTGAATAAATAGTAAATTGAACTTGAAATGAAGGGTTTCAGGTAAACAAGTTGCCATCCCACTTCCTGTCTGCCTCTGTATCTTCTCTAAGGGTCTGCCCTAATACCCACACTCATATCCTGGAGCACTGTGTTCATCTCAGTATGTGTGTACCTGTGTGTTTTTATGTAACTCACTTTAATTGCTGTATAATGATGTTTCTCTTCTCAGCCTCTGAGTGTCTGTATGCTTGATCCTACTTATTTTTCATTATGGGGAACTTAAATAAGCCGGAGTGAGTCATGTATTTGCACAAGCCGCAGGATGTTCTCATTAATCAAGTGTATCCCAGTGAGCTCTGATAAACCTCCACATGTTTGCTACCTTAATGAAGACTGCTGGAAATATGTCACGCAAGCGTGGGTGTTGGGACAGACCCTAAATCCCTCACTTCCTGTGCTGTCCATCTACACAACCTTTCTACAGGTGACCACACCCTCCCTGTGGCCTCCACTGGCCCTCTATCTGCTCAATGCTTATACCTGCACACCAGAGACCAGGGCTGGGCTGGAGGGCAGGGTGGCTGTGGGCAGCTTCGTTAGCAGTGGGTTTGGGGGGTTGCAGCTGGTGGGGTGAGTGCTTTTCCAGTAGGCCTCCAGGTAATCAGCCATATGCTCACATGCATCCTCCAGCTGGTTCTCATCGAGGATGATGTCAAACATCTCCTGAGAAAAGGAAAGGGTGCAGTCAGAGGTAAATAAAGTGGAAAGGAGACGTCATGAGGTCAACAAGACAAGATAGTGCTGCAGTGTCATTTCAGAATAAAAGACTCTGCAAAGATTCGGACTGTTTTGAGAAACTCGCAGACATCTAAAATTAAAATTATCTGTGAAGAAATCACTCTGATTTATATCCATATACAAAATGTCAAAACTATGTTAGAAACAACCCACTGAATCAAACATTAAATAGCATTAGGCATTAATTCTGAGAAATCCCTAAAGATAAGGACTGCTATTTGAATTAAATTAAGCCTGCTCTTTCACAAGCCTGGGGTGCCTGCTTCATTTTCTAAAATAATAACTAAGCAGATTACAGAAGAACAGAAATAGAACAGGCAGGAATTATGAAGCTTCTAAAAAAAAAAAAATCTGACTTCAAATATGCACAAAACACGAAACTAAAATCCAGAGCCAAAACCATTTCTAAAGGACAAAACTCCAGGTTATTTTAAATGCTGGACTCAAATGATGCTTTGGGCTCACTGTGGAGACTTACAGGAGGGCACTGAGCCAGTTTGTCAGCTGCCACCATCTGGACATTGAGGTGTTTCGCCTGAGACTTGCCTCTGGACTTGATGAGCCGCTGCAGCACCTGAAGGCAAATAAGAAGAGAAGGCAACAAGGTCATGGATGTTTATTGGACAAAACTAAATTAAGGCTTTGTGTGGGCAATAATCAAGTCTGTGGCGATTGATTTCACAGTAGATGAAAGAAAATCCAGAAAGAAAGAAGATGGCTTCCTTTTGAAGGTCGACAATCACAGCCGTTATTTACACAGCGGTGGAAAGTACACAAGTACATTTACTCAAGTAGGATACTGCAGTAGAATTATGAGGTTCTTGTACTTTACTTATGTACCTCCATTTTATGTTACTCCATATTTGTACTCCACAACATTTCAGAGGGAAGTATTGCACTTTTTCTTCACTACACGTATTTGACAGTTATAGTCACATGTTAATTTTCAGATAGGGATTTTAAGTTTAAAAAACAACATATGATGAGTTTATAAAATACAAGGTGTTACTCCAGATTAAACCAGTAGTTAAGGAATATTTCCTCTGGAAACTTCTCAGATAGTTTCATTTAAATAACATTTAAGCCCCAAAAACAGAAACAGAATTTAACTTCTTTGCAACCTCATTCACGTTGCTCCTTTAACAATTGTGTATCAGTATTGACAATCTAATATTGTAATGTATGATAATATATCTGTCACTGGGGTCAGTATTCTTTTACTTGTAGATGTAGCTGACACACTTTTTACTCTAGTAGGTGTTTAGATGTACAGATTAATTTTACATTGTTGTATTGGTACTTTCACTGAAGTAAATGGTCTGTTAGTTAACTGGGTGTAATTGAGAGGACAGGTAAAGAACAGTTAATGATATCCCACTTTGAGTGTGATTCACACTGCTGCCACTTTGATTTAAAACTTGTATCTGACTTCTCTGCAGCGAGGCTTTTTCTCATTTTCTCTGTTACCAAAATGGCTGTGCAGGTTTTTTTTTTTTTTTTATTGATCAGTGAATCATGAGCCTTTTTTTTTTCTTTTTTTTTTAAACACATGTTGAAGGTCACAGTGATGAATCATTTCCCTCATGCATTTGCTCGCTTTTCAAACGAGCAGTCACGTCTGACATGCTGTATTTAAAATCACAGCCAGGGAGCAGCTCAGTTACAGGAAAACAATGTGAGCAGTGACAAGACACATCAACAAGCCAGACTCATAAAACAATGGAGTTGACTTATACGTCTGTGAGAGAAGAGGGAACGTCACAGCAGTTGTTTTTATTTGTCCTCACATTTCCATTTGTTTATCACTGCATCAGATGCAATGTTTCACTCACCTTGGGGGAGGTGATCTTGACGTAGACAATGATGGGGGCGAGGGAAGTCTTCCCCAGCTGTGACGGGTGGTTGATGGTATCGGCGTCCAGAACCACCAGCTGTAACGTCCGGGCCAGTTCGAAAATCCGCTCAATCTCACTCTGGACTTCAGCTGAAGAGACAAGGAGAGTGGGGGTTAATGCAGAGGGTTTTCTAGCCTAACTTTATTGTCTGCTCCTACTGACTAAAAGTCTGGGGAATAGTTCAACATTATCATCTTTTGCCTTTCAGTGGAAATGTATCATGACAGTATGATCAAACCATGTTATTGTTTAAAAACGTTGTGTGTTGTCATACGTTGGCATTTCTTAACTCGTCGCTTCATCAGTTCTTGAAAGGACTGCAGCCAAGAACTACATGAGAAATGTTGTATGTTGTTCTTATAAATAAAGAAAATGAAATGAATTTAAATGGTTCAGGAACTATGGTCAAATGTGTGGATACTCATAATTTTGTTGCTTCAGCTGGTATGATTTATTTATTACTGTCCTGTTTATTGGATATTTAATATTTGATTGTGAACAACTTCTTGAAAAGTATCATATAAATAAATCTTTATTTACTTACTGCATGTGGTCTGAATAATTTGACTGAACTGCATCAGTGATTATGTGCGTTGCTCCTTTCTGTCTGACTTAAATATTCAAGAGACTCCATTACTTTAGGGACAAGGCTCGGATACTAACAGCTCTGAGACGAAACAGCGAGCCATGTTCTGTTACCTCTAACAAATACTGACTGTTACATCACACAATCCCCACTCCAACAGATGACGACGTGACTGCAAAAACAATCCTACAAATATCACAGCAGGGCACAAATCCCAGTCTGAGAGAATCAAGGCCAGGCTTCATGACTTCCCGTCACGACGAAGTCTGAAGTAAACTGATAACACGAAAACATTCCAACCTAAAAGCTCATCTCGACGACAAGTGAGTCACAAAGTCTCATTTTCCTTCTGAAATATGCCTGAGGGGTGAGATAATGTCACTTATTTCCAATTCTGAATCTTTCCTGAAATTGTTTATTGTATCATGAGGCAAGGGAAGCATAAGCAGCAGCATCAAGCCAATGTCAGTTCTGATTGAAAATGTTAATTTGCATAAGAAACAAACATGCAAATCTTTGTTTGGCAGATGTTTTTGGGGTGAACGTGTAGATTTAAGTCTCCACAGAGCACAAAATAGCTTGTTAAGAAGGATATTCTTTTCCAAAATCAAGTGGCACTTACTTCAAATGAAAAGCTTCCAATATGAAGTGAAAGTTTTAGTCCCTAGCTCTCAGACCTCGAGGTGGTGGTCTTAGGGTTCCTTCTGACTCTTTCTGGGACAGCACCTCATTGAAAAAGACTGAGGTCATATCACCGAGTTATGGTATGGTGCCTCTGCGTAATCATAAAAAACTGACATATAATATACTTTTTGTGTACAGCCTATGCTTCTTCCTGGGACCTCAGGCGCTGACTGATGCTTATGGTGAGACATAGCAAAGATTAGCCTTGTCACCTCTGTTTGACTCAGGAATCTGTTTCATTCTAATCACATCTAAACCCCAATCAACCCCAGTCAAATCAGAGCGGTTCTTGAACTTGTTATCGTGCGTTTATGCTCTATCTTTCATTCCTAACAAAAGAAACTGGCCAAGGCCACTCCGGGCCGTCGGGAGTTATCATTACCATTGTCAAGAGTTTCTTTAATCGCTTCCTTCCTTTTCCACATGAGCTGGTCTCCTTGAAAACATTATGAATCAAAACACCAGATGTTCCCAGGCACTGCGGTGATATCTAGCTCAAGCTTACCCAAGTTTGAGCGTGTGTTGGAGCGTTCAATGATGGCGTGCTTGCTGGGATTGTTCAGGACTGAGCGCTTGGCGAGAGAGATGTCCGCCGTGACGCGAGTGATTGATATTCTAAGACAAGGGACCAAAAAAAATACCAGTTAACCAGTAATTATATACTTCATTTGATATAAGATATAAGACATACATTTACTCTTGTTGTACATTAAGATCAAACATAAAGTAGATGCAAACAGCTGCCAAAAAGACATATGACAGAGAGCAGAGACTGAAGCTCAAAACACAAAATACAGGCTTAGATTTGTGAAAAATGATGTAAACAGATGTAATATAGGTGGATCCCTTCGGACATGGATAATCAAGACGTCTCAGGCTGAAACCCACGCATGAACTCAAATTCTAACACAAGTTACTACAGGTCAAATGAATAATATTCAGATGATTTTAATCTATTTTGAAGCACTACAAGATTTTATCAGGGATTAATTTATCAATTATGAAGAAAAGGCAGAGAACAAAATGTTTTTTAATTAATAGCACCGGACGGAAAATCTCACTAATTGTGTACACATTACTTACATTCTAACTACATTCACTTATAATAACTAAGTCTATAATAACGACGGAGGTGTGGAAACACTGTGGAGAACAACAGGGGACACGAAACCAGCAGTAACAATGCAGAGAGACATAGAAAATGAGACGTATGTCTGTGGGTGTATTGCCGCAGTGCACACAAAGAAGCTTCTCTACACATCTAGCAACATACGTGATATGATCCACATACTCTACTCCTGTTGCCTTTCAAAATACACACACATTAAACATCTAACTGCACTTAAAGGAGCACATCAGCTGGTTGTTAAATTAATAGGAGCTTGATAACAACATGTAGCCTAAGTTACTTTGACCATGTTTTAACGACAGGACTCCAAAGGGAATAAACAGTATTATCTCCAGCTGCCAACGGTCTGAGTGGATCTTAGTGTTGTTTAACTGCATGGCCTTTCTGCTGTGGATGGGTGGACGGACTCAACATTGAGTGAGGAGAATCCTTCCCCGCTCTAGGGCCCACTATGGCCTATTAAGGACATGGCGAGGGACTATTTAAAGCAGCAGCACACATCTCCAGGCCAAACAAACTTGTTACACACTCCCTTGGCTAACCTCAGGGGACAGATAAATACCAGCCTATAGAGTCAGGGAGAGAGGAAGAATGAGGAAGGAAGCCAGACGAGAGCTTGTATTTTAAAAGGTCACAGGGAACTTACCTTCCCTCGAATCTGTGTTTCAAAAAGTCAAACAGTGCTTTTTGCATCATGTCTGTCACCTGTAGACAGGCAATTCACAAGATAAAACAGTTAAGGGCACGCACGTTTGCTTATAAATCCCCAATCAACATGAACAACAAAGGCAGTGTTGTGTTGCGAAATATCAAAGCTGACGTACCTCGTAGCCCTTCAGTGACGGTCCAACCAGAACCACGGGCCGCATGGAAGGCACAACATCGTACGGAGGAATGTGTTCCGTCTTTAGAGAGGAGAAGAAGAAGAAAAACAGTTGCACTCATTTACGGAGACAAAGTAAACACTCACCATCACAAATCACTCGAGGGGTCGGAACAACAATGAACTAGACAATTTAAAAGCACTGGAACATTGTGAACCATGAGATGGGATGTCTCAGTTGGCCCGACGAAACACAAGCTTTGATTTATGATAGATTTGGTCATTTGCTTCACAAATTGTAACATCATCAGGTTGTCGAAATTTCATAGCGGTTTACACAGCAAATAGCAATGTTTAATGACGGATTATTTCTCTCATTTCATGGTTCTGATGTCACTGGGTAAAGAGGGAACCATATAACAGGAGAGGTTAGTCAGAGGGGAAAGAAGCCACAGAAGATTGACGGAAGCTACAACTGAAAAACTTGGGAAATTAAGACACAGGTAAACTTGCTCTCTACTGTTGGGACAAAGTGGGAGCTCAGTTTCTGTAACAGCCTCAGTTTCAATGTTTAATAAAGCTGGTGAAGACTTAAAGGAAAAGGCTGACATTTGTAAATACATTTATTTGGGTTCTTGCAATCGATCTTCAATATAAATATAGACATCAAACGATTAGCTTAGCTTGAAACAGGAGGAAACAGCTAGCCTGACTCTGTGTGAAGGTGACAAAACAAACTCTAAAACTCACTAATTAACATTTTATATCTCATTTGTGTAATCCACACACAAGGCAAAGTGTAAAAGTGACAAGGTGTGTTTTTGAGAGGGGTTTGTTACACTTGGACAGAACCAGACTAGCTGTTTCCCCTGTTTCCCCTAAGCTAAACTAACCGTCTGCTAGCAAATAAGCGTATTTCCTGACATGTCTACTCTAATCTGAATGTGGCAACTTAATGCGTGGGAGTTAATATTGCTTTCTGAATTTCGGCAAGTTGTGCTAAGCTAACTGTCTGCACGCTCCAGCTTCATATTTACTGTACAGACATTAGAGTGGTATCAATCTTTTCATCTAACGCTTGGCAAGAAAACAAACAAATTCCTTCAAATTCCAAGTGCACCGAAGAGTTTTATGAAGCAGCTACAGCCTTTTTTTTTTGATGAAATTCATATGCTGCTCTTTGCAGCAAGTGTCATATATTTGTTCTCAGAATAAAAAGCCTTCTTTTAATATAATCTAGGGAAGAACCTACCGTTAAACCCCTAATTACACACTCTTAGGACATTCTCTGGGGGCAGTGCATTTCTGTCTAGATCTGACGTCAAGGCAGTGAATCTGACGCTGATCTGTGTCTTGGGCGTCTGGCGGAGCAGCATGTTTGAAGGGTGTGTGGATATAAGCAGCACACTGGGGGAACATGAAAGTGCATGAGCTAAGTCGAAGCACTGTTGGAGAGCAGACAGCTGAGGAACAGAGGGTTGACTCCTTCCTCCTCTAACAACCTAAATACTGCTGCATTTACCTCACGGTTATTCTTTCACTTACATTGTCTCAATCACTGCTTATTGCTCCTAATGTTTAAGCTGCTCTCTCAGTCTGTGCCATCTTTATGATGAGTGTTTCAGTAGACTACGTGTTACTGTCTCTTTTTCCTCTTCTATCTACTTCTAAACATTTTCTTTCTAACATTTGCTGTCGTCACTGGGCTTCCCCTGGGACATTGTGGGAACTGATGCACACTACTGCTGACTAACATGAGGGTATTAATGGAGAGTGCGGTTCTGCTCAAATGCTTTCGGTAGCCTTAGTTCAACCTTGGAATTTTGGTCAGGGTAACCATGGGAAACAGCGCCTATATTATTGTATAACGATACTATCATGTGTTAGCGTTTAACAAAATTAAATTGTCCAAATTAAACCAACTGAGGAAGTGATCTAATTAAACAAAGTTTACTGCATTGAAATCAATTTGATTATTGTTTTAAAAGTGATTTTGCATATTTTTGCCATAATGCATACGCAATATATTTTGGTAATGGAAAAATATTCATTTGAATGTCACGCTTGACTTTTAAAAGGCCCAGCCCTATAGTAAAGAGCGTTTATTGCTGTTGTCACTAATAAAAATATGACAAGGCATATATAGTCTATATGTGAGCTAAAAGGAATAGTTTGACAATTCACGAAATATGTTCATATGCTTTCTTAAAGGGAGTTCGATGAAAAGATTGATACCCCTCTCATAGATATCTGTCCATTCAATTTAAAAGGTACAGGTGCTAATGCTCACTAATTACATATCTTGTTTGTTTGATCTGTACAAAAACGTGTGTAAAACAGCAAATGTAAAAAAAAAATGGCACGTTGCGGTTTTGTAAGGGTTTGGGTGCTGGACTATTTCTGCTGGACCAGGAGCAGTAACTGGAGTTTTCTTTTTTTAATCTCGGCTTTTGTATGACTTAAATAAAAGAGAAATAGCATGTAATTAATGAGCTTTAGAGATGCTGCTAGGCAGATTCTGTTACCTTTAGACAGAGCCAGGCTAGCTGTTTAGCCTGTTGCCAGTGTTTAATGCTAAGATAAGCTAACTGAGTCCTGACTTCAGTTTCATATTCAATATAAGATGTGATAGTGGTATCGATCTTCTCATTTAACTCTTGACAAGAAAGTGTATTTTCCAAAAATGTTGCAATTGCAAAAGCAGACTCAGATCTCATGTATTTTATTAAAAAGCTGTTCACACTGAGGTCTCACTGAATCAGGATCACAAGTTCACTTACGAACACATAAACAATCACAAACACAACACAGAGGATTGCAGGAGCAGTGATAGGGTGAGAGGTCAGGACAGAGCTGAGTCTCTGCTCAGGAATCAGAGGTATTGTATAGTTCAGACCACGCAGGCCATCCACAGACCCTGCTGTGCCGGCGCACTGCAGACCACAACTTACCGACTTCTGCTTCTGCTTAGCTGTGGTGAGACGGAAGAGGAGAAAGAGATAGGTTAAGAACAGGCATGCATGCTAAAGGCTGGCTACACGCCGAAGGGGGAAAGGACGGTTGTGTGGACAAACAGGACGGGCGCTGAGTGAGGCTGAGCAGCTACAGGCATTTTAGTCACAGCCGAGCGGACGAACAGAGAAGAAGAGAGGGTGGGGTAGTACAGTTTACCTTCTTAAAGAAGGGCATTCGTTTCTCTTTTGCTAGGGGTGACATGACAGTGTTTGGACTGGCTTTAGGGGAGCGCAGGTTGACGGGAAGCTCATTGTCCTCGGGGTCTAAGCCTGTGGCGTCTATGTCAATGGCTACGCACACAGACAGACAAGAGCACCATCACACAGTGGTGAACACAGGAGGTCACAGGTAATGGGTACATTTCACATCATCGAGACACTAAATGAAACATTTAAAAGTACAGTTATGACCATTAAAACATGTAATTCAGACAAATGACCACTTTACTGCAAATAGAAATAGAAAATATGAAAAATCTAAGTGTCGACTTACCTTACCTAACTTAAGAGTTGGTTTAAAAAGCATGTAGTATGTTTAAATATGAAGCTGGAGTTTTAACTTTTGCCTCTAAAGCTACTTACCAGACGAAGGAGGAGTAGATTTCCGTGAGTTAGGAACCACTTCACCTAAACTAGAAGATGAGTTTGCTCCCAATTTACTGAAATGAGAAGGATTGTTTCTCATGTGAGATCAACAAAACCGACTCTTAAGAAGTCTAAATTAATTCTAGATGATCTAACAGCCAAAGCAAAGGACTCTGGTTTTTACCTGGAGTGGAACTTGCCCTGTTTGGCTCTCTGCTCCTGGAGGATACGAGTGTTTTCAAGCTTCACTGGACTGGGGATGAAACCGATTTCACAGCCTTCCTTCACCAAACGTCCTATCCACCAGTCATTGTTAAATTTCTGCACAGAATAATTACATATTTATATATCACCTTCTCCTAATCGCCCATCCTTATTTCCATCAGCATCATTAAGTTGAATATCACCTCACACAGGAAAGTAACCGCTCACCTCTTTGACATGGAGGAAGTCTTTAGCGTCAAAGGAGATGGCCATGCCTGGCACAGGGACATCATCATCGTGACTCGGGCTGTAGTTGACATTTGTGCGAACAGCAAATGCAACTGGTTTGGTCTGGCAGGAAAAACAGAGGAGGGAGCTAAATGAAAATGTCAGATTGTGCAAAAGATATAAATGTTTGTCAAACAGAAACTGTATCTTAACTGGGGGAAAAAAAAAATCCAGACCCACAACCTCAGAATACCCACAATACAGCAGAGATTCGTTCCTCAACATGTTTAAATTTTGATCTTTTTGTGCACTGCTGGTGAGCTGCGATTCCTATCTTTGTGTGAGGTGTAAAAATAACCCTGGGTGAGGGGTACAAGCTGGCTCTGACTCATCCAGACTTAGTCTAGCTATCTCTCCATGAATGATGTGGCTGCTGCACGGTCTCTCTCTGCTACAGGCTAAAACACTGACACTTTACAATTCGGAATGATGCAACATGTTAGAGTCCGCAGCTATCACCACTTCCACACCAATAATAAAACAGGACTGTTGTCTTGCGCTCACTTATGAGTAGCACAAACAGCACTCGTGTAAATGGTTCATAAATCAATTCCACAATCTTTAAAATGGCTGAATCAATACTGGCCTTCCTATCTCATCACTGCTGACCTTCCTCTATGGGACAGTCAGTCCATTGAGATAATGCATACAGCTAATGAAATGTTTCATGTACGTCTGCAGGCTGTAATATAACCACCTAACACTGCTGACTGTCCACATATGCTATAAAATAGGAATTTTCTTTCCTTCCAGACACAGATATTTTTACACAAAGCAAGAGCAAATCTCCTCTGCCCATAGTGGCGCATTACATTTCTACAAAAAGGGATTAGAATAAGATTGAATAAGGTCACATCATGAAAAACTGTAATGGGAGAACCATATGCTCACGAACAAACACTCTAAAGTAGATTTCTGGACGTGTGTTGCAAGACTAGAATACCCACATAAGACACACATCCCTTTAAGAATTACATAAAACGCTTTCGGACATAATCTTGGAGCCGGCCTGGCGGCAATGGCAGCAACAGTTGGCAACATGGTCATGCCCTCAACCAGATTACATTAGCTCTGCCTTTGACTGTGTGACAAGCATGACAGAAGTCAAGTGAAAGCCAAAACGAATGCACAGGGATGTAGTTTAGAGTAATCTCCCGGCGTGTACTCACACGCTAAATATTTACCTGCAGATGAAAGAGAGCGAGATGAGGGGAAGGGTGTGTGATTTTCAGCTGGAAGCCAAATTTAACCCACTAGATCAGAGCTTTGATGCTCTAACTTTGTTGGACCTTATACAGATTTTGAAAAATGCTTTCGAAGTAGACTCCAAACTGTCATGTTGGTTTCATCATAGTAGTCCTACCATCTGATTTTCCCTAAGAAATTTAAAACGAGACATACAAGTACAGTGCAGTTTCAGTTCAGTGTCAAGAGTGCACTTGAGGTACAAGAAACGAGGAGACGTGGCCAGAAAATCACTTATTGCAGGTTTAAAGACACAATATAAGGTGAATATTTTTCATGCGGCACTTTCCCATTCACCTTCAACCTTCAACAAGTGAAGAGCAAAGTGGGATTGATTGGATTTGCATGGATGTGAATGCTACTCGAGGTCTTTGAAGCAGACAGCAAAGCTCACTGAAGCTCACTATTATGGGAATAATTCATCAGCGGGATCCAGGAGGGGCTTTACAGATGATGAGCGTTCTCCTTCATCATGGCTTTCACTGTCCACTAATGCCTCATTGAAATACAACAGGTGTGAAGTGACTATGATGAACTATGAGGGATTATGGAAATAATACATTAGTGAAATCCTCCTGGAATCATTTTCCTCATGTGGACAGCAATGTAAATATTCCACGGCGTGATGATTGTAAGCTGTGTGTGTGTGTGTGTGTGTGTGTGTGTGTGTATGTGCGTGTGATCGTGACAACTCCTCTGAGGAGATCATCCAATCCAGTATGTGCAGTGACAGGACCTGTGGAGGACGGAGCGTCCTTGGTGTTTGCATGCATTGAGTCACATGGCTGCATGAAGGTATGAGGTCCATTAGTACACGTATGTGAGCTCTCTCGGGTTGTCTCATGGACCGCTGCCTCTTTGCTCCCTTCCCAGCTGCTCTGCTCGCCTCTATCCATCATGGCCGACTGTCAGATGAAGCTCTCTATAAGCTTAGTGACTTTTTACAGACCTGTAGGCAATCACACAGACACACACACGTCCTAACATGCCACCTTATATCGTAGGTGACTGCGGGATGTGTAGATAATGGCACCTTTATGCTGCTGCACAGTATCTCTACATCTCCTGACCGAACCCACACTGCTCTGGTGCTTGTTACGTAACACAGGCCTTCATTATGGATTCCGTATTGACTGCACAGTGAGGCAAAAAGACAAGGGTGAAGGGTTAGAGACGGGGTAAGAAGCGTGAGATTGGAGAAGACTGAAAGGGAGGAGAAAAAGAGAGAGGAAGGGAGATGGACAGAGGGAGAGAGGACAGGGGAGAGCAAGCAGAAAAGGAAGCAGGGGAGGAGACACATTCAAGCAGATAAGAGTCCCACTAAAAGAAAAGATAAAGATAACCAGCTCTAGAGAAGCCCTCTCTGTAACTGGGAACCCTGGGAGGCAGCGCTATGGACCACAGCCAATTAACACCACACAACGCTTGTCACAATATCGCATCACACCATGCATATTTCATTAGATAATACCTCCCCGTCCTCCCTGTACTTACAGTGACTGAGTGAACACCTGCCCTTGCTGTTGCTGATTTGCCATGTAACATGCCGCAGCTTCTCCATTAGCAGCACACACGCTACATCTCATGCTATAAATCAAGATTCCCACATTGTTTCACCTTGAATGTTGTGGATCGATTTGAAATGAATTCTCTGAGCTCTGGCCTTACGCTGCACTGAGAGCCTGTAAAATTTATTATCATTGTATGTGGGGAATCGTCATTAATCTAATGTGGGAAGATATTTCTATAATTATCCAAGGTTGCTTTAATAAAATGTAGGCATGCACACAGCAAGTAATGATAAGTAATGAGGCTGTTAATGTCTATAACTGAGCCATTGCAGCTACCGGTTGTTTCTTTTTTGCCTGGAGTTTATAGCTAGAGTGTGTTTATGCTTTATTTTCTATCACACATTATGTAATATCTTGTTATGTGAGCACACTATTTTAACAAGTCAGATTCCCTTTGCATCCACTGTCACTGGTGAGTTAAAGCTTGTGGAGTGAAATGTGAGAACACTCCTTTTAGAGGAAGCAGGACTCATCAGTGATACCTGAACTAAATCACCGCCTTCAACTGGCAACAGCCAGCGAAGAAATTTATTTACCTCCAGTTGCAAGATATCAGGAAGTCCTCAAAATTCATCGAGCAATATTAGTTTTCACTCATGAAGTTGCCAAATTAAGTTTTCCAGAAATAGAGAAAATTGACACTTATGAAGTGAGAATTAACTTGTAGATGCACGAAAAAAGGAACAAATAAAAAAAACCAAAATGGTCAAAATCAATGTAGCAGAGGCCAAAATACCCAGACCTTTATTCCATAATGTCGGTCTGGCTCCTAAAGCCTTAGATCCTACACTTCCCATGATTCAACTCTAAAGCATCTTTTGGTTAATCCTTCCCTCCCTGGTAAAAGCCCTCGACTTGCAACTGCCCCATTTGAAATGCAGGGTTTCGGTTAAAAATTAATGGTCCCTAAACCCAAGCTGAGATAACCCCTCATGACATCATTTGGCTTATTTTCTTAGATTTGCCAACACTCCTTCCAGAGCCACAGAAGACATTAACAACTGTTTTTACAAGCCGAGTAGTGATGCCAGTGATTGGGTTACCTCATTTTGATGTGTAAAATTGGTGGGTTGACCTATTTAAGGTCAATTACAGACAACAGATGGTGTTTCGAATGTGTGTATATGTAAATACATGTGAAAAAATACATTCTGCCAATGAGACCATATGAGACCAAACATATCCTCATTACTTACAAATATCAGTGGTATGTTGGTGAAGTGGCGGTGAATTACTGGCCATAAACACTCACAGTCAGAGAGTCTGCACTTCCTCTGACCCCAGCCTGCGCTCTCTCTGGTGGCCAGACCACTGAGAGGCTATTTTTTACTAGTCATCTGTCATGTAAAATGCCAGCGGGGGTTATCTGTGCTAGGTTATCTATAAAGGCAACTTATCTTTTTAATTAGTGAGCCAGAGAGGGTGACTCTGGAAAATAACAACATAGATCTGCAGGAATGATCTGTCTTTGCCAGCTATGAGCTACCCAGAGACAAAGTGCAGGAGGAAAATGTGTGCTAGAACGGATGGAGAGCCAAGAGCTTTGGCTTACAGCTAATGAGCAAACTAGCTGTTATAGACACTAAACACCCAGTGAAAGACAATAAACCAATTTCTTAGACACTTGCTTGAATTAATATGCAAAAATAGAACACCAGTTACCCAATGAGCTGTAAAGCAGGAAAAGGACAGAATGTGCACTGGAGATAGCAGAATTATTTCACAGATCAAAGGCATAAATCTTTACAGTGCCAGCGATTTGAGTGATTTTGTGGAAGGGAGCTCTGATTGCAATTCCTGTTGCGCATAGGCAAGCCTGCTCTGCCGTGTGTGTGTTTGTTTATATGCTGCTAATTGTGGCCCAGAGCAGAGCAGAGCAGGCGAGGCTTGGCTCTGATAAACAGTGACGCTGAGCCCTCCGAGGCCCCTAACCTCTCACATCAGCGGCCCCTAACGGCCCTTTCCTCATGTGAGAAACCAGCTGAAATCATTTCTAATATCCTGCTTCTTTCACGGTCACCTAGTCAGTCCTGCAGCACTGTCCACTAATCTTTCCCCAGGTTTAGTAAAAACATCGAATCCAAGTCAGGTTACACAAACTTTACACAGAAATCTTCACAAGAATGGTTTTCTCTGAAATCTGCGCCCCCCCCCCAACCAGAATGCAAATACAGAAGCTAAGCTGCTTGTAATTGTAATAGTGGAAGAAAAACATGTAGGCCCAAGAAAAGAGACCAAAAAGGAAGCAGACTGAGCATTTCATCTTCCAATAACAAACAGGCCAGTGTAAAGTTTACATTACTATTTGAGTGATGCCTGCCATCATTCATTCAAGCATAATAAACCAGTTTTCGTCTATACAAACATGTTTGTACTAATATACTTGTGGGGACCCACACTGACATAATGCATCCCGTTGCCCCTAACCATCACAACTACATGTCTTACCCTGACCTTAATCTTCAACTACTCCTAACCTTAACCCTAAAACCTGGACTTAAAGGTACCATGTGGAGTTTTAAGGTCTTCCAAACACATCAAATGTATTTCCTTTATCATAAAACACCTGTTCTTAAATCAAATGACTTTTATATGTCTGCTTGTGACCTTGAAGTCTTCTTCCTTGTTCTAATGGATGCATTCCTATTCTTCTTTTCTGATTACCTATCAACTGCCCGTCAGTGGACTGGTGTGAAATCAACGGAAGGTTTCACGATCCAAAGTAAAGATGGTAAAGACTTTATATCATAGTGCTGCTAGTGTTCAAAAGCTCCATAGGGTACCTTTAACCCTCAAACAGCTCATTAGAATAGCTCAAGAAAGTCATCACATTCCATAGGTGTTTTCACTTTCACGGTCTAAAACTCAAATTGCTCTTCTGAACACCCACCTGGCCCAATCAAAAATGTTCCTGACACACCCTTTGTTGGAGCCCACAGAAGTTGTGTTTCAGCTGGCAGGAACTGGACAGACTGAGCTTAGCACCGTTAGCTGTAGGATACCAACCTTGGCCTTGTCAAGCTGTGCCTGAGCCTGTCGCTCTGCCTCTCTGCGCACTGCCTCCTTATCCTCCTCCAGGGACACATCGGAGTCTGATGGACGGCTGGTGTAGGAGTCGGCCGAACCCTGCGAGAGACAAAACAAGCAACACCTCAGCGAAACGCATACACTGAAACTTAATGATGTCGATTTGGACACACACTTTAGTGGGCCTCACAGCGTCTTCAAGACACTGGAGACAACTAATTTGCTTTTCATTGCCCTCACTCTTCAAAGAAATATTCAACTTTTGGAGGTTGTGCAACTTGTCTAAACACACCCACACAGACTGAAGTGTTAAACTCCGATCATCAAAGGAATCTCAGTTCATTTCAGGAAATAATGAGTGCAATGGCTGCGCTGGATGAAATGAGCAAGCATGTAATTCTGCAATCAAACACATCACTGCAACAACTTGAGGAAATCACAAGAGCTCTGGATCTGTAACAAATAATGGACACTTCCTCTTTTTCTGGTAAAGCATGCCAAAGGACACAAACTATCTTTCATAGAATCACATTACCAGCAGCTCTTTTTCTATCCTTAGCTCTCTCTCAGCCGCTCGCCTGCAGATTTGTTGTGATCTTTCTATGACAAACTCTGGGGGAAATGTTGAAGAACACCAGGTCCCATTATATCTTTATGTCTCTAAACAACCAGCCTCACACACACATACCAGTACACCAGAGATTACTACGTTACACACACACACACACAAACACACACACACACACACACACTCATGAGTGCAGTGCATTGCACCGCACCGCATACACACTTACATATTTTGTTATATGCAACATGAAAATACATCATAAATAATTGCTAAAGTAGGTTAAGTAATTCTTGCACGCCATTGCTATACAGCACATAGTATGCATGTTGATTTAAACCACTCTACACTATAAAAGGCAGAGAACAGTAACTACAAAAAACGGAATGGGTTTTAAATTGTTCAGGCTGACTGGGTGAAATGTGTAACAGATGGATGGGGTGTAATATCAGAATTTTGCATTTCTGCACAACTCAGTTTCAGGTAGACATACATCTAAGAATAAAATAAAGCATTTTTAAACGAGTGAAGGTTTGAGCTTTATCCTTACCTGCACACTACTATGCCACCCACACAAGGTCTTTCATTCATCTCACTGCACCATTACACTCTGTTGTCTGAGTTAAAAATAGCCTCCCTCACTCTGTGCCTGATTAGAATTACCCGGCCATCACATACATACAAAGGAGGTCCATGCCTCTCGCTCCTCTCCACTTACATTACCTGACTTATGTGTAGAGTGTTTTTACCGTATATAACACAAGGTTATTCATGTTTGTCGTCTGTCTGACATGAAACCCAGTTACTTGTCAACCGTCTCCGTCTCTCTCATCCTCCCTGCTCTGTAGGCCTACCTGATATGAATAACTCATTTGCAAGCAAGCTCATTAATTATCCATGGGCTGTTTTTTTTTTTTGCTGTCATCACGTTTCGAGATTGTAGTCATTCCCCAGTGGCTCTCAAAACATCAACAACTACTGCATGTGCCGTGTCTTTCGGATTCTTCAAACGCTGCTCATGCTTAATATGCAGCATTCCCACATGAAGATATAAATGTCCTAAATTGGCTGTTTACTGCACATTAGCATCTTTTTCATGAGCTGCACCTGGCCTCGAAGAGCGCAGGTGAACATACCTAGACTGCAATGATTATTCCATCAGGTCACGTCTAATGATGGGGCGTGATAAAGAACACCGTCCCAGTGGGTCAGAGGGAGGTGATATGGAGCTCTGCCCAGAATCTGACAGCCATAACAGTTTACAACACTAGGCTTCTCATCATCACCAGGAAATACACAACCGTGCCACACTGACCCCCGACACTATGGATTGGTGGATGCACGAGAGACACACAGACATACTGCACAAAACACAAACGCTTGCACACAAAAAACACCAACTTTCACAACGTAAACATACTCAAAATCTGCTTACACAAGCGTCGGAGCTCTTGACGCGACCTCCCTTGGCTCGTTTCAGCAAGCGGATCCAGGTGGCCTTCATCAGCCACACTGGTCATTCAGTGTCCTGAGCCACTGCGCCCCCCTGCTACTGCTACAACTACAACTAACTGCACTGCTGTGGGCACCTTTGCACCAGCTCTGCAGTTACCGTCAGTGCTCTCGCTACAGGTACATTCAACACTGTGGCTACATCGACAGATGGTTCCTGTTACACCTTGGCTGTAAATGCTACCTTCATTTCTTGATAAATAAATAGCTTTGGAGTCAGAGCTCCTTGTTTTGCTGCAGCTGCAGCTAGCTCTGCTGCTGTTTGTAGAGCCACAGCTCCTGCTCCTCCTGCTGCTGCTGCTTTTGCCAAAGATGGGGAATCCACAGGAGCTCTCTGCCCCACGCATAATCTCAGCAGCTCTCTCTCCGTCTGCCCCAATCTCCTTGATAGCTGGAGTGCTCAGACTGCCACTGCAGGTGCTGAGGCTGACTCCCAGTATGAGTCAGGTGGCAGCGATGCTTCTCATCCTCTCTTTCGAGCTTTGGCTCCAGTCTCGTTCTCCTCTTCCTCCTCCTCCTCCGCCGTAGCCTCCACAAGCGGTAACAGCAGTTTATCTACACGAGTCCTGGTGTGGCTGCCTGTGACCGACTCTCCTCCTGATGCTAATTAAGCTGCTGCTGCCTCTCAGGTGCTGCAAGCTCCCTCTTTCTCACTCTCGGTGTCACAGCCTGTCAGTGTTTGTTCTGTACATCTCACAAGCCCCCCTGTGCTACTTCAGTGATTCTGCCTCTCTATCTCTGTCTCTACCCACCCCTCCTTCTCCTCCTCCTCTGTCACTCCCCTCATTTTTTTTTTTCCTCACTTGCCCCTCACAGTCAATCCATCTGCTCGTTGTGTCTCAGTGATAAGTGCTGGGCAGTGCATGTGCTTGTGGATGTACTGATACCATGCATCAACTGTGCATGCTGTTTTACATTTAAACACACTATATTCACCATGATATGAGCTGTTTATAGCTGTTATAGATGTCACATCTTGCCATCTTCTAAGAGGTGAAGAGCTTGACTTTACTCTAGAAGATACTCAAATCTAAATCTGCACACTTGCTTTCATCATGCATGATATTAGGGCGGAAACTCATCATTATTCCAATTATCAATTCATGCAGTGCTTCTAAAGCTTTTCCTTTCATGCCTTCCTTTGGAAACCAAAAATAATTCATGCCCCCTTACCTCTGAAAAGCTGAAACTGATTTAAATTATTATTATCTAGGGCATGAACTGGATTTTTCTTTTCATATTTCTAAATTGTTACTGGGGTGCAAAGTCAAAAGTCTAAACATTGCAGCAACACAAAGCTCTCTTGATATATTGACTGTGCAACTCAGAGCCAGATAGCCTCTCTCATATTTTTGATTTGACTGCAAGTTTGTTGAGCAACAATGAACACCTGCATAAATGAATAAATCTGTGTCTGCATTGATTTTTTTTTTTTTCAATTGATTGATTACCTAATATACAAAAATGTTGATACTGATATTGAAAAAAGGAATCATTTTCTAATCCAATCATTGTAAAACAGGGACAGGCAGCAAACTCTTGCATTGCTAAAAATCAGTGATTGTCCTGCATTTCTGCCTGATCAATGGCATAAAAGATTAATTCAATTCCATGTCGATTGACTAATTGAGTAATTTACCATAATTAACTATGACAACCAAATAGAAATTGTGACAACAGAGCTGAAATGATCAGTTGATTTACTGATGAGCCACTTTTCAGGCAAAAATGAAAAACATTGCTCCTCAACATTGCAACCTCTTAAATCTTTTGATTTTTCTCACTTTTACATCCCTGTAAATTAGACATCTTTGAGTAAAACAAGACAAAAACAAGACATATGAATATGTCACTTCAGACACTGGGGAATTCTAATATGCAATTTCCACCATCTTCTGACACTTTTTTGACAAAACAATCAATCAATCAAGCAAAAAAATCAGCAGATGAATTAATAATGAAAATAATGTTGGTTGCAGCCCCAATAGTGACTGTATTTGTGTATGTGACAAAGAAGGAGAGAGAAACAAAACTTAAATATATAGCACTGTATCTTTTTTCAGATCACCTCCTCTCCACTCTGGTCTCAGTTGTGCGGATTCTGAGGTGAAAGCTGCTCTAAATCCTCGCCTGTCAGATCAGTGGTAATTAATTACATGTGAGTGGAGCATCGTAAAACCACACAGGACAAATGAGAATAATTACAGCGTTAAATGAAAAATTTCCCATCCTCATAAAGGACCAGCCGAAGTTAAACCCTGCAGAAGGATTATTCAAAAATGTCCTCTCTTTTTTTTTTTTTTTTTTTAATTTTGTTTTGCACTGCTGACGCATCACGCTCCTCTGTCTCTGACTGGTCATGAGGTTGTGTGAGGTCAGAGGAGTCAGGGGTCAGCCTGTGGGAGAAGTGGTTGAAAATGGGCTCGCTGGTTTATGACCAGCAGTCACTCCCTGAGGAGCACTAACTGTAGATCAAAGGATGACGTGCTAATCAGCGGTGCTTATCATAACCAATCAATGACACGCCTCCATCTGCTCAGGGTCTTTTCAACATGACACACGGAGTTAAAAATTACATATCTTACATGAACGGAGAGAATAATGTGATTTTAGCTCATTAAGACCAATTAGTCTAATGAGAAGTGTGATCACCTGAGGTAGATGTTTTGAACAAAGATGGATAGGAATGACAGACAAGAGAAAATTGATCTTGTCACAACAAAACCGCCATAATAACCTCAGCTACAGCAGTAATTTAGAAAAGAAAACAATATCAACAGCATGCGCTGCCTGTTTTTTTTGGGACATAGTGCAAGGGTCACATATGGTTCAATAAGGTGGTTTGACACTGGCCTCCATAGCTCTAAGGGCAGGGCACAGATGCTCATGGATCTATGGAGCCCAGAGAGGAAGGTGGTGGAGCTGTGAAGGCTGCACTCTGACGACAACATTGACAAAGACTTGCAGCGGCAGAGAGAGCCTTCGGGTGCCTGACATGACCGACCTCTAGACCTGCTGCCACACTGATACTGACAGCACTGTGTCACCCACACACACGCCGCTAATAATAATCTAACAGCAGTATGATGCTGCGTTGATCCACGAGGAGACGTACTCTTTCTTTTTTTTTTTTTGGTCCACCCAGCAGAACGAGAGTCACTGTTTAAATCTGATGTCTTGTTCAAGACACTTCAGCATGGGCCGAAAGTTGATTCAAATCCTGCTGGGGTCCTTTGTTTCAACTTATCCCCTTTTCTATCCCTCTCCCTTTGTCTCCTGTCTCCTGCTACCGTGCACTCTCAAATACAGGCAAAGATATCCAAAAAGCGATGAAAGACGACACTTAAAAATTAATTATTCTTAAAGACCTGACTGATTTATGGTTGCTTTGCCCCTTCCAGGATTACATTCAGTGGCAATATTTAGCCACAATAGCAGCATAACTCCAGGGCAAGCATCGTCAGTCTTTAGGTCAGTCAGCCCAACACTTGGGGCAGACTGAGTTTTGTACGGACATTCATGGCCCCCGGAGGATGAAGCCTGCTCACTTCTATTATTGTACTTATCCTGTAAAGTATAAAGAAACCTCTACTAAAGTGAAATTTGGCACAGATATCCCTGGATGATGCATCATATTGACTTTGGTGATTCTGTAACATTTTATACATTATGTTAAAACAGCCAAAAGATAAGATGCTGCACATGATAAAAATTATACCTGCTAAACGTCAGCATTGTTAGTGTGGCGGTAGACTCTTAATCTAGCTGAATGTTCACCGCTGAATTATTCTTACTACACCCACGCATGGAAATTAGAGGAAGGTGAGGGTTAGGCACCAAAACTGACTTGGGTAAGATTAAGGAACATTTTTTGTTATACCAAATAAACTATAGTTTGGGTATGAACACTAACACAAACTAAACACTATATCATTCTCACCAGTTAAGTATTTTCTTAAAAAGCAAACATTAAATAATGTCTGAGATTGGCCACAATGCAGTGTTACAGTCATCCAGCACCGCAACACCTTGCCTTGCCATGTAAACAGCTCACTACTTCTTGCATTAGTGCTGAAAGGTAGCATTGATTCTAAATTGTGTCTTGCAGAATTGCTCAATAGTAATCCTACTTTCTAGGGAAACCGGGCGGCAAATCCACACTGGTAACCTTGGGAGGCGGGATGGAGAAACAGAATGGCGTGAGAGGTGGCCGTCTTCAGGCACTGGTCAGAGAAAGAGAGATGGAGAGGGCAATGGTCCTGTGGTCTCTATGCTGTTCTTATTGATTAATTTAGACAGAGGTCTTTGCTGTAAGACCACCAATGACCTCTACATGCAACAGTGGCACAGTGATCATTACGTTAGAACATTACAAGTCAGTGTGGCTGTTACCACAGTGAAATAGGAAGCTGCAAGTCAGTCGCTGCTGCCTCCTGCATCTGACAGAATCACTTACAGTGAATGAAGCAGTTACACCAGGGAATCTCTTCATGATCTGAAAGCTTGTTTTTTTCCATTTTCAGCCACATTTTCAGAGTTATTCTCTATATGTATCCTCTATGAAAATGGAGAGCTGTAGTCATGCAGAAAATAAAGGCTGTGCGTGTGAGCTATTAAGTGCTTTCATAGTCGAGAGACGCCTTGGTTTGACTCGTCCTCAGTTCTGACGTTTTTACCTCAGTTCTCACATATATGTAGGCTTTCTGCTCTCTCCTGCGTCTTTCCCTGTGACATCACCTGAGCCACACTGCACTCTCACTCATGTCCACACTGATGTCCAGATCCTCGTAGTACCTCAAATGTTCTCTCACTCCCTTCTCTCCCATTTGCTCTTCATTTCACCTTGTTCCGTGTCTTCTCATTCAACCCATTAACTGTGCTTCTTTCATCTCCCATCTCTCAAGGGATTCCCAGTGGCTTTGGCTTTCTTCCCTGTATGGATCGGCTCAAGAGGGGGAGGGGGACTGTTCTGTGCATTTTCAAACTGTAACATTTAGTGCTTGGTATTTGGCTGTTTTCTGCTAAATCTTCGTGATTGATGTCTGCACATCCATGTTTACAGTGCAAACAGCAAATGCTACTAGCTACAGTAATGTATGCTGACGTAAACAACTATAGAAGAAGATCACAGGAATAGCCTGCAACTAACTCACTGGCTGGGTTAAAAAAAAATCCCCTCTTTGTTCACTCAGTCACTATTCCCTATTTAACAGACAGTAAGGTATGGATATTTTAGACTTATGTGTTCTGATCATTTTCTGTCGTCACTGATAGTTGTAGCGTTGCATCTATTGTATCTACTGTAGGTTTGATAACAGAAAGTAGAGCACATGCCATGAAAACTACTTTTTTTTCCCACTGTTAAAATTTAAGAGGCATAAGTTTCACACTGAGAATTCAGACGCTCAAATAAAAAAGTCAGACAGTGATTTTAGAGCACTATATAGTAAGTGGGGAGTGATTTCAGACACAGCCTGTAACTCCATGGCAACATTACACTTTTTGTTTACATCACCCAAAGCATTATGTGAGCTTAAAGACCCAAATCTCTCACAAACCAATGGAAACTAGAATGACCTCAGCCAAAGCCAGTCAAACAACACACGCTATACTTAAGAGAAAAAAAAAAGCTGATTCATATTGAATGATTCAGATCTGCCCCAAAAGTTAACGGGTTCCTCCCCGGCCCAAACCCCATCCCTCCACCAGTGTCGGTCCAAATCAGTTCACAAATAAACAGACACGTGTGAAAACATAGCCTACTTGGCAGAAGTAATAAAAACAATAGTTGCGACAAAATAAATGAAAATAAGCTTTTTTTTCCAATTTTATACTAGCAATACTTTTTTTTGACAGAATTGAGGCTAAGAATAAAATAAACATGGTTTCCTATATCTCACAAACTCTGACACTTCTATACAGACAAAAACAAGGAAGTAAGCAAACAAACAAAAATCGAATTGTACAAAACTTTTGTTCCTACAGGGTCCCAGTACAATTCTAGATCCACTGATATATCAGACGATGGCATTTTAAGATATGCCTTATGTGTCCTGAAAATAGCAGCATATTTGGCAGACTCAGCTAAGACAATGCTGATTAACAACGCCATATACCATAGCTGTTTTTAAGTCTGGCTCAAGTCTTCACAGCCGCATGACTGCAGGGAAGTAAATAGGTAATAAAAGGTGGAAAGGAAAATAAACTTTAAAGCTACTCATTTATATGTATGAACTTATTATTTTCATGATAAATCTTTTATCTTTCGTTTCACTCTGGTGCCAGCAGGAACAGCTGGAAGTGTGAATTAGGCTATGGAGACAAGTTTTCAAGTTTCAACTCGAGTCTCCGTCTCAAGTTTGAAGTTTACAGCGCTGCCATACGCCACGCCTCTGAATAGCAAAAAACAACAACGTTCAATCAAAAACAGCTTCGGCTTAAAAGGCAGTTTGTAAACTTTAACCACCAGTAACCCCAAGCTGAACTCTACGACACAGCGAATGTTAATCTTCGTCAGACTACTGTCAAAATAAGAAAACACAGCTCAAATTCAGACGAGCGTCAGCAGTGGGTTTAATGAGGCTGTGTGGTCAGACTGCACAAGTATACTTCACATTCTGCATCATGATTGAAGAATGAAGATTACTGCTCGTGCCAAGTCATGTTCAGTTCTGGCTGACGGACTGTAGCTGACTGCAGCGGGCTGACAATGGGCTGAGCAAGTGTGCTAGCAGTTTCAAGCTTGGCATGACTCACTCTTGGCTAGAACCAAAGCCTCTTTTCGCAGCCATCTGTCCATCACTGCCACTTCACTCAGTGCAACACAAAGTCAATTAAATCGCCGGTCCACAAACAGCATCTCCTTCATCAAACGGAGACAATGGGAGCAGACATGACAGCCAAGAGTGAGAGATGTGTGACTGCTACAAAAAGGGTTGGTTACTAATATTTAACACAGAACAGAGAGACTGAATACTGAAGTGAGCAAGAGGGTGCAGGAGAGACAGACTGTCAGTAAATCTGCGAAAGAGAAAGAGAACGTGTGTCTGAGAGAAATGAGGAGAGAGATAAAAAAAAAGGGGGGGGGTAATGATCCCTCTGGCATGGCAGAAGAGGGATTGGCTGCATGGACGTCAAGGTGACACCGACAGGCCTATGAAAAAAGTGTTTACCCAGCATTCCATGTGCCAATGCATTAGGTAAGTGCATCATCCTGCCGAGGAGATGGACTCAATGGCTGTCAATCATGTGATCCCAGAGTGCACAGCAGCTAGCTAGAAACTATAGAAACAAGCCACATGGCAAGGGGACTTAAAACTGGATGTCTTTAGAGTATGTGTAATCGTTTTACAACAAACAGTAAATCCACAATACTGAAGTGAAACAAAATGAATGATGAAAATGAAACAGTTATTAAAAATTACACAGCCATTCTTTAAGATTTATTATCTTTAGAAAAAAGGATGCAATTTACTTTTTTTCACTGGTAAATTTTGAATCTTTCAGATCTTTCTCAGTAATTTGTAAATAATCGATTAATTGTTTAGTCGAAAAAGAAAAGCCAGAATATATGTTGGTCAACCACCAACCTAAATTTCAAAGATATTCGCCGTCCAAATATATGAAGACAACAAAAACAACAATACTGGCTTTCCAGAAGCTGGAATCTTGGGATATCTGGCATTTACTTGATAAATGACTTAAATGATCAGTTAATTAATTGCTGCTTAATTTTCTGTCAGTCCATTGAAAGCTCCTCCACCAAACCACCAATGCAGAGCTAAATGACTTGATTATTGAACTACTCTTAACACTTCAGCACTAATGAAATGGAAAAGGAAAAAAGGAAGGACACTACTGGGACTAGCAGGGGCTAGGTCGATAGCCTTAGCAGCAAACAGCAAATTAATCAATTACAAAGTGATTAAAAGGAAGATATATTATTGAGAAAACATCCCCTATATTCCGTTCTCCAAATACGAGAAACATTCAAAACTTTTCCCATTCGAGAATCTCTACTCACAGTGACAATACTAACGTGCTGATGTTATAACGTTTACCGTGTTCACCATCTTAATTATTAAATTCATCCTGAGGGCCACATCAATCTGTGGACCAGACTTCGTGACAACCCATCCGACGGTTCCCGAGACAATTCTCTCACAAAAACAAAAAACAAACAAACGTGAACCTCGTGGGCGGACACTCGAAGAAAATTTGGGGGATCACCAAAGCTGGTCGGCTTCATCCTCTGGGTAACCAGGAACAAACAAAATTTCGTGGTGATCAATCCAATAGTTGTCAAGATATTTTTAGTTTCCACTAATGCATCTACCCGACCAGCTGACATTGTATTTGCTTGAGTCTAAAAAAAAAAAAAAATCTAAATAGGACAGAATTTGCATCTTGGCACAAATAATAAGTGACTTTAGTTTAAGAGTAAGGGTACTGTGAAACCAGCCCTCAAAAGCCCCGTACAGAGTGAACCTTATCAGGCTTGTGTTGTTTGCTCAGCTGTTCTGACTATGTGACTTACAAAGGAACATGCATTGTTTGGATGTTTGCTTCATTTCTGCTACACTGCTGCTGCGCCTCACATAGCGTTGTTGAAATCCCTGCAACATTACGGCGAGACAAATGCAGGGGTGACGGGATCTCTACAACAGCAAATTATGTGCTAATCCTTTTCTTCCAGTAAATACTACCTGCACCCAGCAGCAGTCGTCCCCGGAGGGGCATTGCTCTCATTAACGGTGAATCCCATCACAGCGAGATTTATTTTATCTAGCTGCTCCTTCCCTCTGAGGTCCCTTTGTGGAAACACAGCACCATAATAGGATGATGGCTGATGAACGGGATACAGTAAGAAAGGCCGCGGGCTGCTCTGTGCTGCTATTTTGTGCTTGCGTCATCAATATTCTGGCAGTTTCCTGGTGTATGAAACAGGCTGCAGATGATTGATGAGAACTGGCTAAGAGAGCAGAACGAGCTGCTAACCATCTTCAGTGGAGCAAAACACACCATCCTACAAATGGGACTGTGCTTGAGTAAAATGATTTCAGCTTCATTTATTCTAGTTCATACTTTGATAAATGATTTGCTTTGGACCATTTTCTGGCAAAATTTGAGATTTATAAAAAGCTGAGGTTGTTGCCAAAGAGGCATGGGGACTTCCCAGATTTCAGTGATAAATAAAACAAAAAAAAAATCTCTCTCTCTAAATATGTCCAGTTACTTTTAAGTGTATTCTAAATATATCTGGTGGTAGAAAGCCCACACAAGGTCAATTTAAGTTCAAGTGATGTGACCTAGGTGCTTAGATTTTCTTCATCGTGTCCAAAAAAGCATCAGGATGATATAAATTACATGATAAAAATAAAAATAACACAATGTGGAGTATATAATTATATCACTATATCCCTTATGATTGAGGGGCAACCATCTGAATACTGTTGCTGTCCTGTGAAAACCATGTATGTCCAAAACATAAACTCTTCTTGAGTTAAGAAAATCAGCCCTGTTTTAAGCTTTGAGACCATGTAATTATTAGATATCCCAATGTCTCTTTAAATAGTTTATTAAGCATAAAATGTGACAGTTCTTTCAACCCACTAAGAATGGGTGATGCATGGTTTTCACTGGATAGCAGCAAGTCACTAGTTTTTGTTAGATTATTGTTTAAAATGCAATTATATGTATGTTATTATGTGTCATCTTAATTGAAGCAGTAATGTATTTGATTCAGTTGATAATCCTGTGTGTGTGAGTAGCTGTACACAGTGGTTTTTCAGCGCTGATGCAGTATCATTGTACAATGTTTAAATGTTTAACATAGTATAATACTTAGTACTTGTCTCCCAGCTGAAAAGTCTGGCCTGCGTTTTGTCCTGCGAGGCCTCCGAACACCACTTCATAATCAGTGGTGTTAACTCCACTGTTCACAGTTCTCAGTGACAGATGCTTAAGTCAAACACACACTAAAAAGATACACTAAGTGTTGCTTGACAAGCCCAGCAGAGCAAAGTGGATGCAACTGCAAGAGTTTGGCAGGTTCAGTCCCACAAAGAGTTGTGAACAGATTCCTTACACAATCAAAACAAGTGATTCTGTATGTGAGAGAGTGAATGAGGGGCGACCACCTATAGATTGAGCCAGGTCGTTTCTCATCAGCTGCAAAGATCATCACGCCATAGCACTGAATAATACACGCCTAAATTGCTTTAACTGATCTGGTCTTAGTCATTCATACCGTTTGTATTTCAGGTTAGTCTCAGGTTAACTCGTTTACATACTGTTTCCTCTTTTTGTTTGTCCTTAAGTGCCTTTAAAGTTGCATCTTATTCCACTCTGTCTGACAGTGTCATGTAATATATATTCTGTATCATCTTGTTCCAATTCTTCATTCAAGTTGTATGATGTTTACACAGAGTGGAATATTGAAAACCCAAGACCCATGAGGATTTTAATGACTGCACCACAAGACACTGACGCACATCGTTAAGATACTAATGCACAGTGTCTTGTGCATCACTTTGTGCACATTTTCTCAAATTTAACTCCACATATTTACTATTTTTGAAAACCTTGGCATCTCCACAAGCATTTTAAATGAGGTTCTGTGGGTTCGAACCACGTTTGCTGGAGTATGTGTGGACCTCACTTATCAAACTTGCTTTTAGAGGCTGATTAGTGATTAATACAAGGGTGTGGCTGATGACAACCACTGATTACTGTCACTGGGAAATATTTGGACTTAAGGTTTTCACTGCTATATCATTCACACACACACACACAGACAAAAACAAGCACACAATCACAACAGGAAATATTCGAAATAGTAACTGGAAACAACAACAACAACAATAACATAGCGTGAAAGTTATGTAAAGAGGAAGTCAAAACCTGGAGAGTTTGGAAAAAAAATGGACATACTCTGTTTGGCTCACGTTGGTAAGACAAAACTTTAGCTTTTGCTTCAGGGATAAGCCAAGTTTTGTGCTCTCTACGAGTCTGCATAAAAAAACAAACTCATCCTGGCTGTTTACTTTCTTTCTCTCTCTCTGCTTGTTAACCAGTGTCTCAGCTCCTCACTTTAAGCTTGTAGTGGTCGTGCAGCAGTGCTCGCAAAGTCATACCAGACTCTCAAACGAGCCTCTTCGTCTCTAAAGAGCACACTGTGAGAGAGTTACCGTGTGCGTTTTGAGAAAGACTCTTACTTACTAACTTTCCGGAAAAGTGACAAGGGAGAAAATAGGAAGTGTATGTTTACGCCCCTTTAAATC
The DNA here is from genome assembly GCF_002814215.2 of Seriola lalandi dorsalis. Classification (NCBI taxonomy): domain Eukaryota; kingdom Metazoa; phylum Chordata; class Actinopteri; order Carangiformes; family Carangidae; genus Seriola; species Seriola lalandi. Next base: position 165,997 of record NW_019525169.1, on the reverse strand, counting down.
CTGCACTAATAACCTCCATTCTGCTGCAGTCCGAGCCCTTCCTCTTTGTTCAGAGGATAGACGGGAGAAGAGTGAGAAGTACTGCCGAGTTAGGCTCAGAAAAGTTCAAGGGGATATAGTTCGAGTTGCAGAAAGTATGTTTATACAAACTTACCAGATCTGACTCCTCACTGCCGGAGTGATACATTTCTGCCCTACCGACTCTGTGCTTTTCAGCCCGGCTGGGAGAAAAGTCTCCTCAGCTGCTGCCCATCTCCTCTCGGAGCACAGGAACTCCTGCCAACCTGAGTGCTTCACTCCTACAAATCCCCTTGTCCCGGCTCAAGAGGAGAACGGCTTTGAACAAGCAGAGAAAGTTAGAGCCGGAGGAGAGAAGTTAGCTCCTCTCAGCCCTTCTTTGGCCTACTCCAGTCCCTGAGAGGCAGAGAAAAGACGAGTGTCTTTCCCACGCTGGGAGAACACTCCTTTAGAGCGCCGCGACCGTCCTCCAGCCCCAAAAACAAGCCCCCCTGCCCCTCTCCCCTCCCACACACACACACACACACACACACATATGTACACTCTCTCGGTTTCACACACATGCACACACACACACACACACACACACACACACAGACATCCAGTTAGGAAGTAAGATCTCTGGCCAACAGGGCTGGCCTGAAAATTCCAGAAAGCACCAAAAGCAGCTGCTGAAGCTTTTTATGTCTGTGTGCGAGTGTGTGATCTGGGGAGTTTACATGTGTTCCACTTTGCCTTAAACTCACTGTATAGTCTCAGCACATGTTGCCGAGACTGAAAAGTCAGGAAGTAATTATCTTCACTACATCAACGAAATGCCATATTTGCTTTCATCATCAATGGGACGAAAGCCATTGAAACTTTCCGTTTGGTCATTTGATTGCACATAATCGTGCTTGTATTTAACTTTACATTGACAAACACGACAAAAGCACGGTTCTCAGTAGAACAAGAGCACCTACCATATGACAAACTTTTACAGCTGTACAACATTTAAGTCATATAAAAGTCAGTTGAGTTTTCAAGTGACAGTTTTCTATTTAGCCGGTGGTTGTTGTAAAGCAGCACATTCACTTCAAAGAGACTCACTGCACATCCATCTCTTTATGATCTGACATCAGAAACACGGAAGCTGTGATGTGTGCTTTGTAATCATGCTGCTATTACGCCAGAGCTGATGCAGGCTGGGATTTGAAATATTCAATCCAAGCCGTAAAATATGAGTCAAGAACGAGAGTTCGGTAACTGCCACAGCTGCTCATGAGTTCACAAAAAAAAAAAACGTAACTAAGAAATATTTTTCTGTAATAACAGAGGAATGCAGATATGTCACTGCAGAAACACACCAAGTGAACAGCACAGGTGAGAACTGAGTAAACAGTCCTGTGTTGTCTTTTTGTCCAGCCTGTAAGATCGTACAACTATCAAACTACAAGCTCAGTACAAGCTTTATTTGACATTCCCATAAAACCCAGATTTGTATTTTCAGTGGGGAGAAAATGTTTTCTGGGCAGCCCAGCCTAAATCGTAGATTATATTGTTTTAGATCAGGGTTAACCCCTTTCTGAGGATTATCATCCAGGGCATGTGCTCGGCACGTGACAAACTGTGGGATAGTTATCCTAATCTCACCAGGACAATGGTCACAAGTCCTGGTGCATCAGTTTGGAGCCAACAAAAGATAACTAAATAAATTTAAGTGTTTTTTGAATTAAATATACCATTAAAGCTAAATGTTGTCATTTTCACTGTATAACTATAAAATGCTTAAAACTTTCTTGCTAAGAGTTATATGTGAAGTTTGATATTACTCTCATGTCTGTACACTGAAAATTAAGCTATTGTGAGCAACTGGTTAACTTAGCATAAAGACTTGAAAAGGTGTAAACAACTAGTCTGGTTCTGCCCAAAAGAAACAGAATCCACACACCAGCACCTCTTAACATGTTGTATTTCTTTGTTTGATCTGTAAAAAAAAACTTACCTTTTCTTACCTTTGTGTCCCTACTGTTTCCAGTCTCTATGCTAAGCTAAGCTAACCAGCTGGTGGCTGTAGCATATCTGCAGTACAAACATGAGTGTTTTTGTTCATCTTCTCATCTAACTCTTGGCAAGAAAGCAATTAAGATTTTGAATTTCAATTATTTATTCATTTTATTTTCATCATGTTTTAGTCTGCTGATTATTTTTTCAATTAATCAGTTGATCATTTGGTCTATAAATGTCACAAATAGTAAAGGCCATTGCGGTTTCCCAAAGCCCAAGCTGACATACTGTAGTCACATCACTTGTTTAGCTTTCAGTAACAAAACACAGAGCTGTTCAATTTAGTATCACAGAAGAAAAACAAACAAACAAACAAACAAAAACAGCAGATATTCACATTTGAGAACATGGAACAAGGGAATTTTTTGAATTTTTGATTTTCATCTCTGAAGTATGTTTGTAGTCCAATCCCAGCCCTGCATTGGCAACATGAGGTCAAGGTAAATGAAGGTGAATAAGAGACTGTAATTAAACTCAGCTGGAGGCGAAAACCTCCTCATGCTGAGCGTGATGACAGTTGATCAGGAAGTGTGATCTGGTGTCTCTGAATTCTCACTAAAAATGACTTCTGCATGTGAAGTCTGCATCACACTGCCATAAAACAGATAACGATAATGATTGAGGAAACATTTTGTAAAAGCAAAGTCAACTGTGATTTTAAATTGCCACTCAATTAAAATAATGCGTAAAAATCACTGCATGTTTATTGATCCTGTGTAGCTCCAGTTATCTCTGCCAGGATTTTTATGCTGAGGTCATCCATAGTAAAGTTTATGTGTGTAATGGGTTTTAGCTAAAAGCTTCTACAAGCATATTCTGTCCACAATATGTTAAATCAACAAAAGTAGATAAAGCTCTAGCCCAGATTAGCTGCTTTATTTTGCGTAATTACTATAATGTAATGATATAATGGCATCCTTCGCTGCTGACAGCAATTATCAGCGCTCTCCGAATGGCCTCTCAGAATGGGATTTGACGGATCAATGTCTCCTGGTTCTGGCAGCGCTGGGAAATGAGTGCCTGCATTGCCTTTGGCTTATTGATTAGTATACATGCACACAATGACGTCAGCAGGCATTCATACTGACAGGCACACAAACGCCAACGAGGGTAGCTTTCAAAAACCAGCATACAGTAATTGGACCACGAGGGGAAATCAATACAGCATCCACAGTGTGTTTCACATCGGAAAAAAAAAACATGACATTGCCAACAGTTGTTGTTTCCTCTCAGTACGTAGATACTATACCTTGTATAGTGTGAAGAGAGTGATGACTGCTCTTCTTTTTAAACAAAAGCCATGCAATAAGTCCTACCTTCATGAAGATTATAATATTAAAATAAAATTTCAGAAATATTCAGTTACACCTCAGTGTGTATTGTCTAAATCAATGCGTTGTAGGGGTCACACATGTGCAGTTTCAGGACACTCTCTCCAGCCACCAGGCCAGTCTAAGTCCATATCAGGAGTGGACACAAGTGTCTGACAGTTCCATACAAGTGTGACTCCACAGTGGCCACCATTCACATTAAAGTAAACAGCCCAAAATAAAACCTCTCTACTCTGCCAAATACACTTTCCAGTGATAAAGCACTCAGGATCATGAGTTCATCTGCCTTACATCAATACAACATCATAACACTGAAGACATCATAACAGAGGACGGACCAACAACAGATACTGATGATAATTGATTGATTCTGACCCAAAGCTTCTCGCCAGTGACAGAAACAATATCCAGCAACATCAGTGGTGTGATATTTTCTGTCAAATGTGCGATTGTAACAGGCCACAATGTTATAGACGTTCAGTAAAGCTAAAAAGATCACTAATGGGCTAAAATACACCACAATTAGATCATTGAGGCTCTGTCAGAAAGGCTCCTCCAAAAGGGGGTTTTGCCTTGCCAAGAATGCTATTACACAAATGAAACTCTCCAAGACGACTTCAAGTGCTAGTGGATAAATCTTTCAGTTTCCTTAGAAGAAATAATAACCTCCAGAAGTCCAGCATTAAATGTAAGCTTATTTTGTTACACTCCTTCAACAACAACTTAAAAAAAAGCAGCATTATGTTCTGTTTATCAAGTATTGCATTGATGACCCTGTGTTAAAGATTATCTGCCCTTACACTTTAAATTACTCTGAATGGGAGTTGAATGACTGAACTGTACAGCTACTATATGTGTCAAAACTCAAGACTTTTTGTGGACTGACTGACCAATGGGAAATATGTTTATTTGATTTCATGCCAAAACAAACAATTCGATCAATAACCACTCTCATATCTCTACGACAAAGATGTAGCAAGCAGCCGATTAGCTTAGTTTAGCATAAAAACTGGAAACAGAGGGAAATAGCTAGCCTGACTCCAAAGGTAACAAAATCTGCCTATCAGCACCTCTAAACCTCACTAATTAACAGATTATAACAAAAGACTGATCGAACAACTGGTCACGACTGGTTTGATTGTTTTTGCTCTTCAGTTTTTAAACAGAGCCAAGCTAACTGTTTCCCCTGTTTCCTGTCTTAATGCTAAGCTAAACTGTCAGCTAACTATAAGGCTCTCAATAAGAAAAGCAAATGAGCATATGTCCCAAAATGTCAAACTCTTCCACTTAAAAAACAGTGTATTTGCGAGGCATGGCATATTTTAATGAACACTGGCAACCAAAATAAATACATAAATAAATAAAAAATCTAATGATACCCAGCTCTGCTTTGAAATTGAATCTAAAACATGGCTGTACTGATCCTGATGCATAATATCCACATCAGACTGGAGAATCCACGCTGGGCCCAATGTGACTGTGATTCACATCTAATGAAACCCCCCAGGGCCGGCAGCCAGCGTCTGACTGAGGTTACCTAGCTACAACACATGCCAGGCCACTTGAGCCCTGGGACCATCTCTAATTACAGCCAACGAGAGAAAGGGAGAGAGGGAAAACGAGGGAGAGACTGAGGAAGAAACAAGAAAAAGAGATGGAGATAGAGGATGAGAGAGAGAGAGAGAGAGATAGAAGCCCCAGCTGCTCTGTTTCCTGCTGCCTCTCTGAGCGACTCGAGAGTTCGACTGCTGTTTCCTCCACTCCACCAAAGGGCATCCCGCTAGCTTGTGTACCAAACCTGAGAATAGCACTGAACCTGCACACACATCATACAAATGAGGCTGAAACATCTCCATATAACTGATAAGAGAGGAGTAAAGTCTGTAAAGTACAAAGCCTTAGCCTATTAATGTGGTATCAGAGCGGTTGAGGTTAAAAGTTGACTGAAGCTTACCCTTCCCAAGATGTGTTTAGTCCGTGGAGACAAGGGAAGCTTGTCAAGCATGCCCAAGGGAATGAAAATCATGAGCTCGGAGTTGCTGGACAGCGAGTGCATGCAAAGACTTGATGAATTCTGAAGTGCTGACATGGATAACAGCGTACAGCGTTTGGCGGCCGCTGTGCAGTGTGTGGTGCTAACTGAGTCACTTCACGCTCGCTGAACACATCAACACATCGGCTGTCCCACATGGAGTCATAGGAAAAACTCTTCAGCTGACTGTTGTGACCAATACAGTCATGCATAGGTCAGGCAAACGCAGGCAGAGGGGCGATACACTCACGCTGTGTATGCAAACACACTTTCACAGAAGTGTACAGGATATAGTCACTACCGCAGCCCTCTGGTGACACAAACAAACGCTGGACGGCAGGTAGGTCAAGAGACACAGACACAAATCATCATACAGTCACTCACATCGCATGAGTGGCTTTGGCACAGAGTTATAGCCCAGTCATTTTCAATTACTTAAATGTAAATGATATCTGTTGGGGTTTAGGTTACATAGGGTCATTTTTTGTCCACGTGGAGACATCGAAAACAAGCTGAAAACCCAATATTCACTCTCCTTTTTGCTCTCTTTTGCTTTTCACTAAATCCTGAGAGAAATATTAACGTCTTTAAGTTCACGAGCCAGTCGTGAAGTTTGTCCGTCTGCTGTTCGGAGCCGAGCAGGAAGTGTACAGCGAGTTTTTAGAGCTTTGTTGAGACTGGAAATGACGCTGAGAAGAGCGGTGAGACTGAACCTTGAGGCTGAAGTCGAGCTGCAGTTGTAAAACCAAAACAATGAGCTGAATGATGCTGAAAAGCTCAGTAGAGCTGAAGGGAACTACAGAGTCAGATGATTATTATGTGTGGGGTTCTTTGCTGCAAGTGACCTATTTCCATTGTGCGTATAAAATGATCTATTACAGCAGCTTTAACCAAAGCTACCACATGCCCAAAAAACAAGACTTAACCCTGAAATGTTTATCTTATGGGAACCAGGTTTTGCCCCCTGAGAGACCTGCAGTTTGGCAGACTGATTATGTTAAGGATATTAGTTTTTTGGTATTTATCGATTTTCAAAAAGAAAGTTGATCAGTCTAAAGCAATTTCCACCTGGATTTTATGTCCACCCACAAAGTGCTGTGTTTCTTGGTTCCTTTGACACCAATCACTACATTTTACAGCAGGTCTTCTTACAATGTTGACAGCTCAGAAAATATTTTCCAGTAGTAGAAAATTAAGATGAAAATGGAAAGCTTCTGATTATGCATTCAACACAGTCAAACCGTTGAACAGTTCTGCGTGAGACAATAATCCGCTGTGTCGTCACATGCTCATCTTTTTCTACTGTATTCCATCTCCACAGGAGGGAGGGAACGATCCACGCTGCACACAGTAACACCCACGGGGGCAATTGCTCGTGTCCACTTGATCCCCTGACTCACTTTGTAATGATTGCTTCTCTTAGTAAAGGAGATTTAAATCTGCTTCGGCCTTTCAACCAATCAAGGATTTAGAGTAGAAGACATGACTGACATGAAAAGTGGTCAGAAGCTGTCAAAAGCTGTTCTTTATACCTTGGAAGACGTTGTAATGCTAAAGGCAAACGGACAGAGACACTGTACTCAACTGAAGTGGTTGCAGACCAAGAGGTCACAGGATAAATCTGAGAGGTCCTAAGATGGTTAACAGGATAAGGAAGGTTTTTTTCATGAATTACTTGAGCTGAGGAGTTTTTAACCAGTAGTAGCGCCATGGAGCAATTTTTCTATGAGTTTATATAATGCATACAAAAACACTGAAATATATGCACGCAGATGATGCAATACATATGTTTCTCACTATTTCTTGATTGACAATTGGCGGACAACTGATGATTTTTTTCACTATCAATAATCAATTTACATCATCTACAAATGTCTTGTTTTGTCCGTCCAACAGACCAAAATATAAAGATATTCACTTTACAATGATATAAGACAGAGAAAAGCAGAAAATTCATTATGGCATTTCTTTCTTAAAAAAATATATTTAAAAACGATGAATCGATCAAAATAGTTGTCAATTAATTTCCTGTTGATTGAATAATTGATTGACTTTGTAGTTCTTATGTAAAATGTTCAGAAACTGTATTTTATGGGGGAAGAAAATGCACTGAACACATTTGCCAGGCTTCACAGACACACACAATGCGTTTAGGTGAGTAATACTGAATGTAAACATGACTTTGGTTAAAAGGAGATTTCACATGGCACATTTAATGCTTCTTAAATATCACTTCTTTTTGAGCTTGTCACTAGAAGACATCATGAAAGGCATCAGAAGTAAAAAAGAAACACTGTCCTACATTGTGTAAAATGAAGATTAAATCACTCTGCTCCGAATGATCTAAAAACGGTTTTCAAAGACAGGATTTAGCTGCGTGGACAGACTCTTTCAGTCGACCCGTTAAGAGTTATCTACACATGGAGAGAGAAAGATGACCCTGCAGATTGCCTTTCACCTGCAGGAAAGCTTTGTGAGCATCAATGCCTTTTCACAAGACTGAAATGCAGACACAGACCTGCAACAATCCACGATTAAAACTAAGCTCTACTTATACAACGTGCAATTCAGATGGTACAGGCCTATGTAAGCAGACCTCACGGACGGGATATACAGTAGGTTGTGACACTCTTGATGTCACGCACACAGTGAGCGATGCACAGCCGCAGAAAGGCAGGCTGAACTGTAACAGGACGGCAAAAAGCTTTCAGAAAAGAAGCCATCGCTCCAACTACTAGTACAAGGATAGAGAAGTAAGCCGCTGATTTACACAGAAACAAAAACAGGTTGTGTTGTTGTTTTTCTTTACCTTTGGCTTCTTAGACATGCTCGTTCTCCCACAATGCCCAGGACACCTGTGTCGCCTCTCCGTTCCACAGCGACTGTAATGAATTATGCAAATCCCCTGGTTTTTGTTCAGAGTACCATGACCCAGGGGTGCAAGCAGCTGACGCCTGGCATACAAAAAAAAAAAAAAAAAAAGCCAACCTCTTTGCCTCAGTTCAAAAAGGGATAACTCTGACTGCTGCGCTGCCTGGCAAGTTGCTCTTACACACAACCGGTGTCACAGCCGAGGTGATAACTAGAGGAAAGGGAATTGGATGTGGTCATCCTCAAGAGCTCTTCCAACAGCAAGTGTCATGCCTCATGTGGAGAGAAGCCAGCTGAGAAGTCTCTCTCTCTCTCTCTCAGACAGGTCACACATACCGACATGGGCACGAGCGGAGAGTCGGGTGTTTAAGCTGTGCGGTGTCATGGTTAGCTCTGAAGTGTTTTTCTTCAGCCGGTCAGGCATTAAGCTTTAATTTGATAGCGCGACATCTGTTGCGTGGTCAAACAACTATATGACGTTATACGATGCAGACCGGGTACACACACCACATACACATACACACGTTACAACTCCAGAGACAATCAACAAAAAAAAAAACTTGCTCTGGTGATAGCAGACAGCTTTAGTGTCACAGAGGAGGGGATAGGAAGCTGAGCTGCTGGGCTGCTGTGGCAGAGCTGACCGCTGTAGTAAAACATGTGACCTCCTGCAGCTGTACAGCCGTAGCCAGACAGACAGTCAGACGGTAACAGCACCATCTGGAGTCCTAATCCGCCTGCCACTGCCCACCCCTGTGATTATTAATGTGACCCTCAAAGTCATTAGGCTTATTGGTTAGATGAGTAGATACCTGGGATCAGTGCGTTGCAGAGGCACTGCAACTGCATCAGAAAAGTCGACAGTTTTCTGCAGCAAACTCAACTAATGTGAACTAACACAGTCAGCTGCTTGTTGACAACGTTGAAGAAAGTGTTTCTCTCATTCGTATCTCAAGTTTTTGTCTAACTAGCGGCACGGCATGGATCTTATGGTTCCATGAGGATGACTCCTTAAGGTTTAGATGACCTGTGACCTTTCCCTCTTGCACCACCACCAGGCCAAAATATGCACCTGTAATAATAATAAATGGGTAAATCCCTTTCACGTGTTTTTCTCTACTCTCACCCAGGTCTAACTTTGCACAGTGTTTGTCATAATATCATGGGCAGATCGTCCTTGAAGCTGCTAAACATGATCCTAACGGACTAAAACATTTTTATTTTAATGAAGCGTATTGTGGGACCACGTCTAGTAAAGCTCAGTTAGCAAATAAACTGTGTGTTGTTGATTGAGCGCCCTGAGAAACCGCAAGAACCTCAAAGAACCACTGCAGGCAAAGGCTAAGTGATCAAACACCGTTTAGCCTCAGGTGGCTTCACATTTTCTCACAACAAGTTTACCTTGAACACACCACCAACACCACAGCTGAGCACGACTAACTACCTGATGTGTCTGCATAAACAACTAATCCATATCCATCCTATCATTTTCATACCACAATGAATCAGTTTAAACAGTCTTCTTATTGTACAATATAAAATCAAGTGGTAATATTAGATGTTACAGGCAGGTAGATTATTCAGCATTTATTTTTCTGTTTTAATCAAGTTTTCTTTTAATGTTACATGTGTTCAATGCATTATGTGAACACAAATCTTCAGTTGGTGTCCACTTTCACTTCATTAATGAGAATCTTAAATATTCATTCTTTCATTTCTGTCTCATCTTTAATGTATTGATTATTGTTCTTTTTTTGTTCCAATTATTTAGGAACACTAAATGAAGTATTATTCACGTAATAAAAAGAACATGAAATGAGAACATATCAACTGGCTGGACTGTTAAGACTTGCTCTGCTGTTTCTAGTCTGCTACACAAAATAGGACTGAGAAGCAGCGCTGTGCCATTCAGCACTGAGGTACTTTAAGGTATTCAACTTCGCAGCTCTGTCTGCATAGCAATGATCAGGTTCATTGTGAGGACAGGGAGCTGGGCTGCAGAGAGCAGCAGTATGACATATGCGCCATATGGGTGGGTTGAGGGGAAAAGTAGAGCAGCGTTTCCCTCCGGAGGAAAACACATAAGTACATCTCTATTGATGCACACGTGCACACGTATAATATACTGGACAAATATGTAACATTATCAGTGTCAAACGTGAATGCTTGTTCAGGAGAGCACAACGTGTGGTGTACATGGAGGAGAATTTAGCCTCAGGTTCACCGCACCATGACTGTGCCACTTGCACTTGACATACAGTAACTCCACCAAGAGATTTCATAAATTACATAACAAGGAGGCTGAGCTGAGTGGCTGGAGGTCATGCGACTGCAGAATCAGCAGGAGAAAATGTTTTTAACTCCAGAGAAAGACAGAGAGTGGATTCAGTAGTAAACCACAACTCCATTACATCCTCTCTTCTCCTCCCTGCCCCACCCCCCTTTTTCCCAAGTAGCTGATTTCATCCTCGCAAAGCCACTCTCGCTCTAATCTCCCCTGATCCGTCTGCACTGGCAAAGAATCAGATATCAAACACACATGTTAAAAAAAAAAAAAAAAACCTGGGACAACATGATAGAAAACACTGTTTACCTACTCGTATTATCATTACTATTACAACAGCTATGCATTTTCTTTAGAGATTCATTAATGAGTTTCCTTCCTCTGTAGATTCAATTTAACGCATCGGTCATGTTCTTGTAACAGAGGCAGAGTTGGCAGACTGATAACCAGATTTCATAAAGTGGGCATGTAGTAGCTTGTAGTTACATAATACCTAAATCTCTAAGCCTCTCTTTGGAATAACCACTAGGCACAGGAGCATCAAAAACCAATGAAAATATACTGTAATAGTCTCTACATAATCTGTTAAACCGGAGTCTTATCAATAGTGATGCACAAATGTTACATGGCATCATTAGTGTCCAGTTGTTTTGAAGAGAGCTCCGAACAGAAAGTAAAAACCGCAGCAGTGAATAGTTCAAGAAAAGAGAAGAAAACCCACAGCGCACTAACACACACCTGACTTACCCATGAGACATTTTTATTCTTGTTTTGTTTGATCATGGCAACAAGAGCGGGCCCGTAACGTGGCGAGAGGACCCGCCCTCCCCCCCCCTCCCCCTCCTCAGCAGATTTCAGCCCCACAGCCTGTTGCGTGGGCAGGTCTGAGCGGGATCAGGGGTGGCGGCTGTGGGCACGCCGCGCTCAGCCATAGGTCATCATCTGCCCTGCAAACCTGCGAGCCCAAATCGCCTGCTCTGACTGAATCCAGCATCTGTCAGGAGGATCAGATCGCCACTCCACACAGAGGAGGAACGATGGCTGACTTTTCAGGCTCCTTCACGTTGCAAAAAAAAAAAAAAAAAAAAAAAAAAAGTCAAGATCACATAAGAGTTATCCAGCAAACTCTGAGTCTCTTCTTCCTGACAGCACAAACTGACCTGATGGACTGATTATGTATTCACGCTCAGTATGAATATGAAACATCCCAGCAGGTTTAACCCCGCCCTGCTGAGCCACAGCGTGCGCCCAATCGCGGAGCAGATCTTTGTGGCCGGCTCCTGAGGGTGAGCTTATAGAAGCATCAGGATGAATATGCCGAGTCTCTGGAGGAGAGGAAGGGGCTCTCCACTGACTTGCAGGACAACTCCAGAAAAAAAAAAAAAAAACAGGGAGCAGCAGAGGAAAACTGTACATTACTTGTCTTCACCTACTGTAGGTGCCTCCTCCATTCATTATCCTCCCTTCTTTTCTTTTCTTTATTTCTGCTTACTTCCTCTCCACCTACTCCCTCCATCTCTCTCTGTCTCTGGGGTACATCTTCTTGCCCGGCTGGGTAGCTGTTGTCATGGCACCTGTTTGCTTAGAGACGAGCACCCTGACAGACAGAGTAAAGAGAAGCTGAGTAAAAATGGGACGCTCCCTCTCTCTTTTCTTTTGTCAGTCAGTGGTGGCGTTGCTCTCCGACCCAGAATTAAATCTACTCTCTCTGGCAACAATTTATCCTCTAAATGTTGTGCTGACCTTCTCCCCTCTCACTCAGCTTCTGCAGCCAAACTCACTTTTGTCTTATCTTCAATTCTATGACACCAACATCTTCCCCCCCCCTCAGCTCCACACTTGTCGGCGTCTGTTTGCACAAGTCGATCTGGATTACTCTTAAAAGATCAGTGAAGAGTTTTAAAGCTATCCTTGCTGATTTGAGTGCCTGCACTTAAATGGTATTGAGCCACAGAGCAGCTACAGATCTCTTGATCAGCGGCATAAAAAAGACTTCAGACTGTACATTTACAACAGGAAGAATTAGTGCTTTTAACTGAAATAAAAAAGGGTATGTTTTGAATGTCTGACATAGATAAAACTTTATTCAAAACTCTTTAAATAAAGGAGCGTTAAAACTCTTTAAATAACCCGTTTTAGAAACATCTTTTCTTAGATTAATCTATATCTCATATGCAGAATTAATTTCAGTTACAATTTGATCTTATTATAACTCTGATGTGCATATTATTGGTTTTATGTTTCTTTTTTTAGCATTAACAGGTTAGCACTACTTCAAATGGCCAACAATTTAGGGGTGTAACTAAATATTATTTTTATTATCAATTAATCAGATGATTATTTTCTTGTTTAATTGCTTAGTCTATGAAATGTAAAAACAGTAGAGAAGAAATGGCATTCACAGTTTGTAAGAAGCCATTGTAATGTCTTCAATCAGCTCATTTTATCCATCTAAAACTTTAAGATAATCAACCTCATGTTAGATATAGAAAAACAAGAAACTGTCACTTGAGAACCGAGAATCAGAGAATGTTTAGCATCAATCGGTTAATTGATTAATAAAATAGTTGATAGTTTATGGACTAGTTAACTAATTGTTTTGGCTCTAAACTTTACCGGTGTATTTCCAGCCCATTTCAATCACTGACACCAACAACTGAGACCCAATGTGAGGGTCCAGCAGTTGAGGTTTCAAAGGAAGCCTTTACAGCTCCTGATCCATTTTTAACGTCTGTTGCTCTAATTAATTGTCTCTTGTATCCATATGGGCCGGCAGCCCCCCTCTGGTGCACAAGGTTGTCTGCATCTCTCTGCTGTTAATTGGCCTCAAAGAACATCTGCTCCTGCTTTAAGTGATGCTCGGTTTGGCCTGGGTGCCCTCGATGTCTGACGTCTGAGAACACTGCTCCTTCATCTCACTAATGATAGCATGATTGCCCATTTCTCTGCAGACTTCATACCTTCTGCAGATTGTTACTGGAATGAAGTGACAAGTGCAGTCAGCACAAGGTATATTATAGACAAAGCGGAAAATAAAGATGAGGAGGAGGATAAGTGAAAGTCTGTATGAGGAGTTATGGTTAATAGTGAGCCTTAAACTAAAACCTATGTCTCATAAACGAATACCAAAGCTCCACCAACAGCAGAAGACACTACATATTCCTTTCTGGGGCCATGTTTTGCAGTAAAACATAACAATGCTAATACGTTAAATGGAATTACTGAATAGATTGTACCAGACATGGCAAGCCTCACAAAAATGAGTGACGGCACTTTCACAGCTGCTTTCCACTGATAGCAGAGAACCAGTCGATGACGTGCTGGAGGAGAGAGACACGGCTAAATTTAACGTTCATCAGAGGCGGCAAATTGCTTTATATGGATCTCAGACAGTAGGTTGTAAAACTGCATACCTTAGATATATGTCACCATATATATTTACTGATTCTGTAGCACATTTAGGACAAAGAGTCATCCATACATTTATTTTATAATTGGGAGTCTAACTCAAGTTTTGGAAAGACTAAGAACATTCATGTGATCTACAGCTCCAATTTCAAAGAATACAAACACAGTCTTTATTGGACAGCTGATAGTATAGACAAAAGAAGGGAATAAGGGGGGAGAAAAAGAGACATGCCAATCCATAGTGACATAGTGATACATTGTGGTGTGACATTACATAATGAAATACCCTCATCCATCAGCTTCCATATAATACTGTATATTTTGTAGGGAGTGAGCTGCATCTTTCTCCCCATGACTTCACTATTTCCAGACCAGTGACAGTTTTAAAACGCAGACTGCTGCAGCCCAGTTGTAACTGAACCAGGGTCAGTGCACACAGTGTCAGTGACATCAGTGTTTCCAGGCTAGTGCGGCTATACTCTACATATCCCTCCACAGATATATATAACACTTTCCAGTCCCACGGTGAGGTGATAGATTATGTAAAAGCAGTAAAAAAAAAAATCCAACTAAAACCGAGACATTCCTTAGGGCCTCTGTGGCCAATTAGCTGCTCAGTTTCCGGACATTTTCATATTCTCTGGAAACGTGAAAGAACGCATGACTGCTGCCAAGGAAACCCTGCTCCAGTCTGCTCTGTGCTGGCCCGACACTCGTCCCTGGGCGTGCATCCCAAGGCCTGGAAAACTGGGAATTCCAGGTCAACACTTTTGTCATGGGAGATGAGCTCACCGCTAGCACACAAAGCTCAGTATTTTCTGGGAAAATTACAGTCTTCTTTGTAATACTCCAATATTTGCCATTTCTCATCCTTCATCTGGTCACTTTAGCGCCACACGAAATATCACATCTCCTGAAAAAAATGGTACAAAATATTGTAGGCCTACAAATATTCATGGTCTCAAAAGGATGAAGTACTAGTACTAGTGATCTCTTGATTTTTTCCTCCAGCACCACCATGCGGTTAACATTTGTCGTTAAGACTGAAATGTTTAACTTAACTTTCCATCTGGTGCCATCATCAGGTCAGTGTTTTAATTTGCCCTTTGCGACCTCCAAAACTAATGACCTTTCCATCAGCCATGGCTGCATTTTGTGTTCAGAGCTAATTATCAAATATTAACATGCTAACACACTAAACTAAAACAGTGAAATTGTTATAGGAGTTTAAGAATTGTCTTTGTGAGCATGTTAGCATGCTAAGTTTAGCATTTCGCTCAAAGCAGTGCTTTACCTACAGCCTTTGCAGAGCTGCTAACATGACTGTAAGCTTTTAGTCTTGTTTTTACTGCAGCCAAAAATATACTTAGATGTTTAGGGAGTGTGCAGGGTTAAATGCTTTAAATGTCACTGACAATTAGCTCCTCATAAAACCACATATTCATAAGCCATCTGCAAAATAGTATTGATTATAGAAAGATTTCTGTGTATTTCATTGGCTCTCTGATGTGTTATTTAACTGACTTGTGAAACTCACTGTGAGCTCACAGATAGTCCTGGCTGCTGCTGCTGCTCCATCATGGCAAGCAGGAAAGCCTAGAAAACAAATGGGGGGTGGGGGGTCGGCGCAGCGGGGCCTGCTGTCTTCAATTAGCTGAGTTTCCGTGAGGAGTGTCTGGGACTGGCTACTCAGCCTGTCAGACGGAGTCCCATCCGGCCGGGTCTCCGTGCTCCACATTCCATCCAGAGCGGAATTGTGTTCCGCCCCATTTCAGACGTAAAACGGCGGTTTGGTGCTCCATATTGGAAACATGTGAGAGGAGTGTCATAGAAAGAGTGGCGTGTCACGGCAGCTGGGGTCCTCTCAAGGTCAGCACTAGATACAGATACTGGACTGTCCTTTACTAGCCAAAAGCTCTGGCTGTAACTGAATCATTATATTAATTTCAGCATGCTTAGTTTGTGCACGCTCATTAAACACAAACACATGTTGCCAGTGATACTCCATCTCACTGAATGGTTTGTTTTCATGCAAACACCTTACACATGGGGCTTAGACGGTCCGGTGTGGAGTATCAACAGCTGTTTCTGCACTAATCCACTCATCAGTTAAATTAAAGCTTACTCAGTTGTACAGTCAATGTTGATCCAACCTACTGCAGCGCGTGTGTCACACAAAACCAGATTGTGTAACCAAACACTGCGCCGTAGTCTGCACAGGACCACTAGTATTTTTCCTTCTCTGCAATATCTGGGATAAAGTTTTTGTTCCAGTTCAGAAGCTGGATACTTCGAAGTCCACATTTCTAGACAGAATACGTCATAATGGGCCCACAAGTCTTGGTCCCATTTCAAAGGCTTTTCCAAAGAAGAGCAGCCTTCTTTTGGATGAATTTGGAGGACACAACTGCTATATTACTTGCAGCTCTCAGTATCACATAATCCATTGATTACCCAGCAGCTGTTTAATGGAGCTTTCAGGTCATCCTAATTAACTCTTAAAGCTGGCAAATAAGACATACTCACGATGCCTTTGCCAGGTGGTCATCAGTGACTGGCAAATATACAAAGGTGCCAGTATAAGTGTGGAGGGTCCAACAGCATCTGAACTGTTCGCCACACACCTTTCCGGCATTGGAATTTATGGGCTGCGTCCAGCAGTTTTCTGAAAACGACAAGCACGGCAACTTCACGCAGCGACTGGCCAGGTGTGCCAAGGTATAGATAGCTGGCAGGATTTTAACTTCTAAAGCTCCCTCTTCTCATTCTTCACACAGCTACCAGTAATGTGTGTGTTTAAAAATTCACAATGTGAATGTCTCCCAGGAAAGATTGTCTTAAAGTATGCACCGCGTTTATCCCCATAATCAAACTAGAATGGCACTCAGAAGAGCGTGTGCCTCCGCCTAGGCGAAAAATGCCAATTCTGCAAAGTTAAGTTAATATTAAAGTCATAAAAAAAAAAAAATCCCAGGATCTGGCCCTTTAACCAGATCCACACCAAAATTTAATGAGTGCTTCCCTGGCCCATGCCCCATCCCTCTACCTCGTTTGGTGCAAATCGGTTCAGTACTTCAGTAACCCTGCCAAACAATCAAACAGAAGGGTGAAAACATAGGTAATCATTATTGTGTCTTTAGGCAGGTGGCACAGGTTCAACCTAAACTTCAGTTGGACTGAGGTACATTGGGCTGATGTAGCTTCTCTTTTTCTTTTGTGAGACACTCAGCGTAATAGCCTATGGCCTATTATGAAAATACCAAAACTTTAAAGTGGCATGACACAATTTATATCATGACGCACATTAAGGCTGCAATTAAAGTTGCAACTGAAGTTTATTTAACGGATTGATCAGAAAATGATCTCATTGAGTTCAGGACATTTTGTCCGAACGACCAATGAGCTTCTGTCTGGGATCTGGGGATGACTTCATAACTCATTTCAGACAGTGAGAGGAAAAAAATTACACCTCATGAAAACTTTATTTCTAAGCCTTGAGGGTGTTAAAGCATTTTCTCTCTGCATGGAAATGGTGTGTTTATGCATTTGTGTGCAAGTGCTTGTGTGTGAGTGAGAGTAGAAGTGTTACATGGCCATCTAGTGGCAAAACCCAATTAAAGAGGATCATCTTTATCTGCAGTACTGGACAACTGTGTGGCTGAGGGGGAAAAAAAACACCCTTAATTTTTGCACTGCTCTGCTGGAGAACAGTGTTATAGAGAGTCTAGAAAGCAGAAAATCTCTCTTCAATTGAGCTATTCACAAGAGTCTATAGAAACCAACCAGCTGAATGACAGAACTGGGGATGTAAAAGACAATATGGGGGGAAAAACTGCACACATCATCAAATTTCCCACCTCAAAAGTCATACCTGTTAGCAGATAAACAACCACATCTTCCTCTCACTGCATTTCATCAAGCTGAGCCACAGTCGATTTCGATTCTATGATACACAGCTTCTGACAGACACTAGCACAAAAGATGACACATAAAATAAACCAACAAAGCCCAATAAAGTCAAGCTGTCAACCGAGCGTGTGCCTGCAGTGTGAACCCAGGCATTCGAAAACACTACAACCTCAGCTCTGTGTCCAAACCCTGGAATAAATATGAAATAAAAGATTTATTGTGTCTGCATGCATGGCGAGAACAGGGCTCTGCAGAAAACTGTCAGGCCGGTGCAACTGAATATTTCAGCCAAATCCTGCAGCATTCAGGACTGGTATAGGATAGAGATCTCGCAGGGAACAGTGATCAACACTGAGCTGGCAGCCATCCACTCTCTGTTCAGTCTAGTGCTTTGAAGCAACACTGATATTTTCAGTAAAGTTGTCCAAACAGAAGAAAGAAATTATCTCTGAATTATTCATACAGTACAACCCATCATGAAACAATCACCATAAGCACATTAGTCTACACATGCTGCTAACTGTTGGCTTCATCAGCTTCTCCTAATCTCTCTCTCTCTATCTCACACACACTCACTCACACACACACACACACACTCTGTCCTCTGACCCCTGTGATAAATCAGCAAACTCACATATGGAAGCTGTGCTCTCCGGCGATGGCCCAGCCCACAGCACGGCATGAAGGGGACCAGGGCGGGGAGGAGCAGACGGCCGTCTCACAGACTCCCTGTCAGGCAGCAGCATCCGCTCAGCCTCGGTCCATGCCTGTACACTTGGCCCACAGGGGTGCGGGCCACCGGAAGACGCAGAGGTGAGGAGGAGGACGCAGGAGACCCTTGATGGACGAGTGAGCAGAGGGAGAAGAGGACTGGCGTATCCCCGCCAGTCCACCCACCCCTGACTCGGGAACTCTCTGGATTCAAAAAGTCAGGTTCTGATATCCCCTCCTCCTCCTCATCTTCTTCTACCCATCTTGAGACTGTTGCAGCAGAGCATCTGCAAGCGGACGGCAAGGTGCACGTCTGAATTGGCTGTTTACCCCGACCCAAAATCTGTAGCCACTCCGCCTGATCGTCTGGGCTGCCAAATCCTCTGCAGTGCTGCTGTGCTGTGGCAGAGACGTACAGTTGCAGGCTGGCACACTGGTTCAGCTGCTGGTGGATTTAGACGCACTCATCATCACACATAAGTTCCTTCTCGGCATGGGGAGGAGGTGGAGCTCTGAGTGTCCTTTATTGACCGCTGTCCCTTGCTTCCTAATGGAGGGCGCCGCCTCTATACTCCCCACCTCTTCTCTCTCCTTTCATCCAAGGATCAGTCTGCTTTAAAATCTTGATACACACACTCTGGCTTTCTTCCTGACTTTGTGCCTCCCCCCTTTTTCTCTCAGATTTTACCGCTTCTTCTCTCTCTTCCTTTATTTCTTACCGTGCCATGATTCACTCCTCATTTGCATTGCATTAACCTTCGTACTTTCTCTCTGTGTGAGTGGTTAAGACAGAGGCTGACAAAGCTACTGGTTGCTGAAGAAGCTGCTCTGTGCTTTCATGTCACATAGAGCAAGAGAGAGAGAGAGAGAGAGAGAGAGTGTGTGTCTGTTTCGTGCAGGGAGCGGAGCAGCAGCACAACTCCTGCCTGTGGTGCAGAGGGAAGTCTCTCGCACAGTTCGGTCATGCCAGAGTGCAGAGTGTGAACGGAGGGCTGGGTGTGATTGTTTCTCTCTTCCCTGCCATCTCACACACACACACACACACACACACACACACACACTCACACACACACACACACACACACACACACACCTCTCCGCCACTCTCACCCTTCCCCACTGCCTTCAGGTGATTGAGCCCAGACTGACATGCAGCCTCACTGCTGCGTCGTATATGCTGTGTCAGCCAGAAATGCCCATATTCTCACCGTGTCTCATTGTTCAATGACAGATGCACATGCGGTGGAGAGTTGCAGAGAATATTCATACACACAGCGTGACTGTGGGCGTGTTTTTGCATTTCATCTGGCACCAAGGGCAGTTGGTGCTGAAATTTAGTGACTTAATGTCATTTAGCTTTGATAAAGCTTTCTTGCAATTAATTAAACAATTTAAAATATGTGTGAATGATGATGGAACATTATTAGATGACCAGTTTTATGAATATTAATAGCAAACCTCAGTTGAAATTACAGGGATTTATGATAGGAGATATTAAAGACGCAGAACCACAAACACACTTCATGGATTTTACTCAAAAACCGAGCTCGCAATCAGTTCAGCTGGGTTGTTTTCAACATGAAACCTAATGCAACCCAATTAAATAACGCCGCATCATTTGACTGGAAGGCACTCCATATACAAGCACTTATCTTTGGTCCTTTTTCCATCATACACTTATTGTCACTCTCTTCTATTGCAGCCTTATGCACAGCGTGCTCTATCTTACTATTGTGCAGAGCTGACATTGACGCTGAAGAGTCTAAATCTTGGCTCATAAAGAAAAGGGCAGCTTGTCTCATCAGCAGCAAACATACACTCTATCAGTGTTGTCGCTCTGTTCGAGGAGCCACGCGGTGACTGTAGTTTATCACCAGGAAAATAACAACATGATTTCTGCTGTCAGACACAGCTGTGTCAAGATCAAGACAAACTCAACTTCTGGTTTCTACAAATTGTAATTGATAGTCATTGTATTCCCCAAGCGGGTTGTGCTCATATAAATAAACTAGGATTATTATCTATCATATTGTACTTTCTAATCCAACTAGACTTTTATATCTTAAATAATACACGTTAATATAATTATTATGTTGCAGGAATAGCTTTTGCCACTTATTACAGAAAAATAAGGAAGGTGTTTCTTATCTAATTCTGCTGTACAGGCAATATAACTGTGCCTTCATTTCGTAATTGGTAGCTCCTCTTTTAATTTTTCCCATCTTCACACCATGCGGCAGTATCATATGTAAGGTCTGTGGATTGTAACATTGTTTTGGCGAATATGCAGAATTTCTTGACATAAGCCGCCCTGTGCAGATGGTGTGTATCTGTTGTACAGCTTTGTGCTCATCAGTGATAGTATCAGTATCTATATATCTCCTGCTCGGCTCTGACAGACAGCCCAACATAAACCTGGCAACATCTTTCATCAGCGTTGAAGCTTCTTAGTTTACTGCCAATATTTCACAGGCTGACATGTGTCTGCGGTGATGGAGAGCCATCATTATAAACATAGAGCTGTGCACCTTACAGTGAGAGGGGAATCCTATCTATCAGTTAATCTGTCAGAGCCTGTCCCCCTTTGAGAAGTAATCATCCCTCAGCTGCTGCTGACGCCATGAATAATACTGCAGGGGAACATGTCAGCACGCTAAAATACTGCTTGTTTAATTTGGGTTCATTATATATCTTTCTGGATGCAGCTTCAAAGCTACACTTGAGGTTATTTACTCAATAAACTACCTCAATTCTTGCTTTCAAATGCGTAAGTATGTACGCAATCCCATTACACACTTGTAGATAGAAACCCACTGTGAGCATGTAAATAATACAACAGAGAAAGGCTATCTTTTCTCCCCCTATGTGTCCATCACCACCTTCAAGATCTCAATCAATCAGAGGCAGCAGACACCTGAAAACAGGAGCAGGCTTTTAAAGCATGTGAGGCAGCTAATCAAATGAATCCATCTTATGATTAAAACACAAAAAAAGAAAGTATACTTGTCCAGTACAGAGTTCATGATGTGTTGTAGTGTTTATGGACAAAGCCTACAACTACTTAACTACTTGATGTATCTTTTAAGTCATTTATCAAGTAAAAGTGTCAAACATTACCTAGTTCTAGTTTCTCAGCTGTGATGATTACCTGTCGTATGAGACAGTCAATTTTTGGGTGTTGGTCAGGCGAAACAAAGACTTTGAAGACATCACCTTGGAAATAATCAATTTTCTGCACTTTGCAGCCCTATTTATGAACTAAGCAAATGAAGTGACTACATAAAACTCCAAGCAGCACTCTCTCATGTCTTTCATGACATGCATAGCTTACAAACCCCAGTCACAAATTAAACATGAGTGAAAAGTGGTTTAGAAGAGGACAAAAACAATGATGATATGCTGTATCCATCCACTAATATGACGTGTGAACTAGTACTTTTTTATGAATATTATTCAAATGGAAAAGTTTGATACCCTATAATATTAGCAGAAAGCAATGACCTTGTCCACTAGGGGGGTAGTGAATTAACACAGTGCCAAATTAATTACGCCTTTGCTGTAACACAGCAGGATGTGGCGAGTGTGGAGGCTGAGAAACTTGGATTCAGGCTGCTGTAAATGCAAGGCAGGCTCTGCTGAAGTGTCTTATGCCAGAACATTTCGTTTACCCTGCATGCTGTATGTTTTTTCCCCTTTTTTTGATTTCCTTGTCACTTAAATTCCCATGTGGCTTTATTATCAAATGTCTGGGACAAACACCAGAAGTTGCAGATCTTTCATCATGATCACAAAAAATAATATTGTGAGACCAAATACAGCTTGTGCAGCCTGATTTTGTTACCCTCATTCTGGTATTCTAACTACCTGCATCAACTCATTTTGCCACTTGATGGCAGTCTGGTGCCACTGAGACGGCTGACTGAGCAGCAGCAGTGGTTTACAGCTGCCTTTCCTGAGTCCACATTTTTACAAAAGTACAGTATTTAACCCAAGATATCATTATTGTGGTTTGCTGCTAAAAACTTCATATGGCTCTCCAGAAATATCTGCTATTGGAAAACTATGACATACGTTGCTTAAAGTTCAGACAAAGGTCTGCAGGGTTAACGTTACACTTCCCCGCTCCAGAAGATTTCCAGTGGCAACTAATTCATACCAATAACATTACAGTGGCTTATGTCACTGGTAAATGCTATATAAAAGTTCTGATAGTTACTAGAGTCTGTTACAAGATCTTTACGTCACCCCCTCCCTCCATTAAGTAGAGAAAAAATAATCTAAACGATGATGAAAAGGAAAAATGCCTGCAATTAGGGAGGCAGTGAAGGGGTTTCCTGCCCTCACCACACCCTGTGAGACAGCCTTTCATCACCAAATCCTTTTCTCCAGACTAAATGTACAGACACAGCCGACAGAGAGGGTCCAACCGCAATAATGTGCCATGGAAAAGCTGCTGCAGAGGGAGACACGAAGAGACACTGCTCTATAGAGATAGAGGTGAAAGAGACAGAAGGAGGCGGGTGATACAGAGTGGAAGTGGGAAGCCTGATGCAACCATTTACATAAATATACCGAGTGTGGTAAGCAGCAGGAGGTTAATTATGACATAATGCTCTGTGAGTTAATGTAGTTCAGGTCTTCATTGTTTCCAGTGCAGGACAAAGTCAGCTCAAGTTATCCTTCCCTGAGCCCCTAAAATATTTTTGTGGCAAGTGCTTTCATCCTGAATCGATTCAATTATTTCATTACCTGTCTGTTCCTATTCCACATAGTCCCTTTTGCTACAAAATGAATGAGACCTACAAATGTAAAGTCAGGGGGCAATCATGCAGACCAGACAGTCTACGCCGCGTGTCTATAACTACATCTTTAGATCTAATATCTGCTCGAGAGCCACAGGACAAACTGACACTCTTGAGGAGCTCATCAGATTGTTTCTAAGCCTCGAATTAAAAAGTAAAAAGATGATCAGACATTGTTCTTCAGAGATTCCACATTTTGGTACAGCCTGACAGAAGAACTTAAGCTCACAAAGTCGGTGTCTTTTTAAAAAAAAAGTCACTACTTAGAACAAAGTTTTAAACACTTGCTTTCAAACAATTCTTCCTCCCGCGTTAAATCCTGTTTTTTATTCTGAGCTTTGTTTCTCACTCTCTGTAAAGCACTTTGTTAACTTTGTTTTTAGAGAAGCGCTATATAAAGAAAGTTTATTATTATTCAGGGTCATGGGGGACTGGATCGTTTCCCAGGATGCATTAGACAGAAACAGACACTCTAAACACGGTGCCAGTCTACAGATGGACAGTCACTCATGTTAACACCTATTGGCAGTTTTGAGTTTCCAATGGGAGCAGTAGATATAGCACTCTGGACTCTATCTGGTGGGTTTTATTTGCTTGATCAATCAATCATTCTAATGTCTGTATGTATCCTAAATACTAAGCTAAATCTAGCAGCCAATTATCTTAGCATCAGACTAGAAAAAGGGGCAAATAGCTAGTTGGGCTCTGTGTGGAGGTAAAAAGAATCTTACAGTCTTTGTGTTAAGCTAAGCTAACCAGCTGCTAACTGTAGCTTCATATTAAGGGTACAAACATGAGAGTGGTATTGATGTTCTTGTCAAACACTAAAACTATACCTTTAGTTTTGAAAGCTAAACAAAAATCTATTTCACAAGGTCTTTTCCCCTAAAATATTGAGCGATTCCTTTCACTAAGCAAACACACATATTGACCGTCATCATCCTCACATCAGTTTTTCGACCTCATGGGAAATGAGTTCACGTAAATGTCTGGACTATAAAAGGAAGTCCATGCAGGGTGCTGAGGCAAGGATCTAAAATACATAATCGTAATCTCTGTTTATACTATTCATCAGCTTTTGTAACCCTTCAACATGTGCACAAACAGATCGACACTGCGACACAACAAAGCACACAAGTCTCCATCTTTGCTTACACTGCAGAACTACACAAGCTCCACATAAATAAAAATAAATCATCCACCTGATGTAGAAGTTTTCGAACAGATCTCTGACAGTTCTGCCCTTCTTCCTTCTCAATGGAGAGCTGAGCTCCAGTTAAACGCTGACCTTGCTACTCCCACGGCTGAGCGGTCTGGTCTGGCCTGGACCTCCACCCTTCCCAGCCTCCTCCATACTCCCCCTGGGCAGAAGGCCATAACCGCAGGGAACGTCTCTCATCCTTTCTCTCTCAACCTACTCTCTGTCTACCCTCTGCCCTCTGCCCTCTCTATCTGATGGAGCATGAGTAACTCTGTCTTTCAGGAGCTGTTTATATGCCGTTACAGGAAAGCTTATGGCGCTCACAGCTGCAATGGATCGATCACACGGTGACCTTGCAAAGCTTGAGATGTTCTTGAGACGCCTACGGGAATGAAAGGACTATGAGGCATAAAAACAACAGGTCAGACGGGAGGTAGAGCAAAAGAAAATATACAAGAGATAATTCTTAAATCCAGTCATGTAAACTTTCCTTAACAGTGGCTTTGAATGCTGATGGTGAAGAGAGAAATGATAAAACAAAGATTAAAGATGACAGATTGATGAATCGGCAGTGAGACAACCACACAGAGGTTGGCTGCATACTTTCCTGGGATGGTGTTAGTTTAGCGATTTTAAATACTACACCATCATTCTTTTATGAAAGCTGAAAATAATCACAGGCAGTATGATTGAGCACAAGTGAGAAGAAAATAAGGTCAGATTAAAACTGCTGTTATGATAACACAGTTGAAAAACAGTATTTACATTATTATCCAAACAGAGGGGAAGTTACTGGAAAGGTCTGCTATTTCTGGGGCCCTCTTGCGGCAAATATCTAAAAGAGGATATTTCTGCTCGGCATGTTAAGGCCTCACTGACCCTGAAACACATCACTCCTCTACCCTCCCCACATCCCGCTCCTGCCTTACTTGAATTGTGTTTCATTCCTGCAGAATGTGGTGTTACATTGCGAATAACTGTTATAAACGTTAGCTCTCAGCCTAACTGAGTTTATCTTCGATGACTCAGACTGGAGGGGAACTCCTAATTTGGGGAGGACTGTGGGAATGGGCAAAACTCCCAGGGGTGACGGCAAAAATCAGGCAATTTTTCACTAAGCAGCTCCAAATGAGCTGTAACACTGATGGTAGCAGCTCATTCAGAAGTTCTTTGTGCCCTTGAGATGAAGCAGACAGCAAGCCAGGAGGTGCCGGTTTGCTCTGATGTCCTCCAGCTTTGCATTGCTCGGCCGCTGCCGTGCCAAAGACAAGGAGATCTGTGCCTCCTCCAAAAAAGGCAGAAACATTTAGGCAGCGGCGCGCATCCTTAACCCAACCCATCCTGTCCCTTACAGGTCCGCTCAACAAAGACCAGACACATCGAGTGTGTACCTCGCAGGGTCTGCTTTATAACAGGCCACTGTGTCGCTGGTCTCACAGCACTGAGGATGCAGCTCAGGGTAGACGCCTCCACTTAACATACTGTACCCACCAGTGTTTACAGAGAGCTTTCACTGCGATGCACATCTCATCCCTGATTGATGATGATTACTGAAGCAGGGCTCTTATGCTAGTTTGCATTTACTGTCAGGTATTTACATATTCAGGCAGAAACACAAGTGTTACATTCCTAAATGAAAGAACTGTAGTCAGGAAATTTAACTACTCTTCATATTCTTGTAGGTGCATGTGGTCAGATAGACACACAATTTTGTCCCTTGGCAGTATGCAAACATTAAAGTATGGGCAACAGATATGAGCACCATTTGCTTCTGCAAAATCTAACAAAAAGTGGATTTGAAGGGATGATCAACTGTTAGTGCACTGTCATCCTTACCTGGCGCACAAGGCTGTTGGTGGTGGTGTCGGAGGAGGTGCTGCCATCTGAACCTTTAAATCGGCCTTTTCTTCGAGCTCCTTTGCCTTGAGACTTCAGAGAGCAAAAAAGGAAATAGTGGTTATAATAATAGTGGTAAAAAAAAGTTGTGAAAGATGAGGTTCTCATCTTTTCAAGCTTTTCTTAAAACAATACTTTCTGGCATTTTCGACTATTTCCTGACAGCTTGTAGACCCAAAGATTAATGGATTGATCAAGAAAAGTATTAATCTAATGTTATAGGTAGCCTAATTATTGCTGGTTGCAGCCCTAAAGCTGTTTATCACAAACCAAAGTCAGTGCCCACTAAATTAATCGACTGTTTCAGCCCCATTTCGAATGTCTTTTTTAGTCTCCAAAAACTGGTTCAACGTACATCTAGGCATGTGGGAATACTGCTTTAAGATATACTTGAAAAAAATGCGAATCTTTTAAATGTACAAATATGGCCCCGCTGTTACGTCAATTAGTGAGCTATAGCTTTCAGTGTTTTACTTGAAGTGTAATATTATGACAGGTGTCATAAAATTATGGCAATTATGTGGGTGGTCTCTATTATGCAAGCTGATATGACGAGGGGCTGGAAAGGTAATGCACTCAGCTCAAGTGCTCATACAGCATGTGTTGCTAGTAGAGACTGAAAAACAGAAATTCATTTCAAATATGCCTTTTATTCCGTCCCATTCCCTCAGGACAAGTTAATCATGCACATAAAAAGAGAAGGAGAGCTATGCTGTTTCAGAGGAGCCGATCACGTAGAACGGTTTGAGCTGCCCAGAGAGAGTCTAAAGGAACAGGATGAGGTTTAATTAACCCCAATAAACCAAATATGAACAGCAGTATACAAATTGAACAAATGTACTTTACTGTATGAGAAAGATAATATGTAATCCATTCCACAATATTTTTATCTGAGGATTTCTGAAGCTTTTGTATGAGCAGATATATTCATAGACTAAAACGATAGTGTAAAGTAATTACATTTACTCAAGTATTTTACCTGATTTACCACAACTCCATTACATTTCAGATGGAAATATTTCACTTCTCACACCACTACATTTATATGACAGCTGTAGGTAATTTGATTAATGAGATTATGATTGTTCATCCTAAACATCTTAATAGTTACTGAATGATATATGGTATAATAAAATACTAATTAATTTTTTTACCTCAACCAGATAGCATTAAAATGCTGCACAGTAAATGCATCAGTAACAATATCTTAAATAGAAATTAAACAATGACTACTTGTATTTAACTATCTTTCGTTGATAATACTTCTGTACTTTTTGAATTCAAGACTTCTTACATAAGTTACACCACTCTAAAATGGCCTTACAGGCTAAATCATGTTAAAACTTTTCTGACATTTCAGCAGGTATTAGTATAAAACAAAACAAATAACAATGGCTACAAGCTGATAAAAGAGACCAGCATTCAAGCCATGGGATTCAAACGACAATAAATAACGACATTTTTATTTTATTTTTTTTCAAAATGAAACGTTAAAAATTCAAAATTCGAACTGGCGAGATGATGTCCTCGCGGATAATTACGTAATCAAAACTTATTTTAAGTCTTCATAAATAGGCGAGAGGAAGTGGACAGGTTGAGGGGAATGTGAGCCAGTTCATTACGTGCAAACTTTGGTGAACAATTACAAACATCGGTGTCATTCAAATTAAATTAGCTTACTTGTAACATCGGATGTTCCAGCGAGTCCATGTGTTTGTCCAGAGGCGTTGCTGCTCCTGTTTTTGGAGTATTATTGACGACCATTACACCATCTGACAAAAGCAAATACTCGACAAAACCTCTCGGCTTGGACAGACGCTGTGTCCAACATGAAAGCTAAAGCGCATTTTTACCCATTCACCGGTTCATATTAACGAGTTAAAAAACTGATAGAAGTGAGGCGCTGGCGTTCACCTGGCACCGCCAATCCTCAAGTTTGAGGCAGGAAAGGTAAGGAGGAGCTTGTGCGGAAGAGGATTGCGAAGCAGTTTTCCTCCAGTTCAGATGATGATGATGATTATAATGAGGGTTTGAATCCTCGGATATTATAGCCTTCAGCATCACAGAGCCTCCTCGTGAGTGCCCTCCTACCCACACTGGCTCAATGCGCCCTCATCCAGCGCCAATACCTCCTTCTCACCACAAAAGGATGAAAATGAATTACAGCACCCAAGCAGAAAATACCTCTGAAAAGAAAATGTATTGTATAAAAGCCTTTAACCATTAAGTGAAATGAGTGGGTTAAATCTTGAACCTCTCTAATTCAAGAATTTTCTAGGATCAGCTGTATGATATTGTACCAAGAAAGTGGTTTACTGAGTAAGGAACATTTTAAAGCCCAGTGCCAGGTGGTTAAAACCTTTGTTGTTGCCAATTCATCATTGTCTGTAACCAAATGAAATTAGATCCAGGGAAATTTTCATTTGAAAAACGAAAGCTTAAAGGTGCTATATGTTAGTTTTTGCTATGGTTGGTTAGCATTAGCAGCTGTTTACTTACCATCAAACTCCTTTCCTTTACTTGCCAAGAACTTCTTTAGCGATGGAAAGCAACGCTAAGGTTAATTCTTGTTTTTTCTTTTATTTCTATCACTTTTCGTTTACTGAAGGTAGTATGCTAACCAGCTAGCCCGACACATCCCTTCTCGTAATAGCCTACTACTTTGCGATAGAGTCATTATAGAGGATAAGAAGTAGCGCTGCCCGGATGGTGTATGCTAACCTCTCGTAAACACAATGACGGCTGAAGCGCTTGGCAAGCAAACATTATCACCACTGCCATCCACTCCTGGCAAGAAACCTCGTTCAGCACCAGAGAAAACTTACATATAGCACCTTTAAAAGGTAATTTAACACCGTAGCCCAAATGATACAGGATTTTTGAGGCCAAATTTGAGTTTTAATATCCAAAAGACAAATGATATATTGATATCAATTTTTGGTTTACCAATTTGTTCCTTTAAAAGTTGTGACCAAGGTAGACCTATGCAAGATATTTTACAGTTGAAAAATAAACCTGTTACTATTCTCTGTTGGACAAACTAGACTTTTGACTGTTTCAAAACATTGGCAGTTCTGTTCTTCAGTTTCTTATCATTTATCTGCTGACATACACCAATATAATGTATCTGCAGTGAGCTAATAATTTGCGATTAACTACCCAGCTGACTCAACACCGCCTGAAAATATGTTTTTTTTTCCGTACCTTGAGTGGTTGAATATATCACATTGCTGCAGTGATGTGCAGATGTGCTCCAGGACCCCATGACATCATTGTTGGGTGTGGTTACAGGTGCAACAGACTCAACCACTCTGTCAAAGGTGAGAGAGGATTAAAAATTCAGAATGGAGAGTAAAACATCACCTTTCAGCCTTGAGTTATGTTATTCTTTAAAACAGCAAGAAATCAGATTGTTGGCTACGTAATCAGTGAAACAAGTCTACATTATCAGCTCCTTACATGCTCTCCCACTCATTATGTTTGGGTCTACAGTCCTAGATTATATCCCATTTGGCTGTATTCAAACTTGGTCATTACCCAGTATGTTTTTTCTTGCTTCATTAAACAACTGTAATTATCAATAGCTTATCAAAATAGTTGCAGATTAATTTTCTGTTGATCAACGAACTGTATAATTGACTAATTGTTTCAGTGCTACATTTAAAGGAGACATTTGCTGAGACAGTAGCTGTTTGTACTTCCCCAGGTGAGTTCGCCACAGAGGTGAAGGAAGGATACTGCATCTACCAATCTATCACACAGTTTTGTTCATATGGTACATCCAGTAAACTTAGACCATTCAAACCATGAGGTGAAACTAAAGTGAACTCCTCCTGAGACAATTTTTTTTTTACCACAGACATCCCTGAGGTTTTGTTATCTGTTATTGCCCTCTAGTGGTTTCATGTGCTTTTGTATTTGAAAGAGGACACTGATTTTTTCACATCAAAGTGAGTTTATTAGTCATGGTTATTACTACTCAGCCTGTGAAAACAGCTGTCTAGTGAAAT
This sequence comes from Seriola lalandi dorsalis, assembly GCF_002814215.2. Lineage (NCBI taxonomy): Eukaryota > Metazoa > Chordata > Actinopteri > Carangiformes > Carangidae > Seriola > Seriola lalandi. The sequence goes on along the minus strand of NW_019525169.1, from coordinate 135,478 downwards.
TATCCCAGATGATGACATAGTGATGTCATAGTGATGTCATCATCTACAAGTTTTATTAGAATTACCAGCTGTGTGGAGTTTGAAAGATGTGGGCTTTTTTCGGTATGGATGGTTTGACAAAAGATATGTTGCACTGTGGGAAATGTAGGATGCAGTGTTTTATGGAACTTCACCTTATAGTGATTAATATTCAGGTTAACTGCCTGTGTTGCTTCAGTTTTGATTTGTCTCTCTTAAGTTTCCCAAATTTATGAAAATGCACTACTAAAGTGATAAAGTACCCCTTTAAACTAAACACTAAATCACTGACTCAGTAATGCCAAGGTGGGCAGCCGTTTTAGTAGAGATAATTAAGAAACTCACATGAAATTAGGATTGCTGCTTTCCATAAATTCTTTAACATTTAAGAAATTTTTTCTCTGATGGGTCACTAGTCCTGTGACTGTACAATAAAAATGTCTCATTATCACTATCCCATGTGGTTTTGAGTGACAACAATAACAGGTGCAAATTATTATTTTCAGTCAAATCGTTTTAAAACAAAGGGAAAACACTTTTATGTTTCCTGTTTGTATCTTTCGCTTGTAGTGTTTCCCATTATTCCTGTGTGTTCTGCTGCCTTTATGACCCTGGAAATGAACTCTTCTTCTGACAGGTCTCTGCTGAGCAAGGGATGATGCTCAGTGTTCACACCAAAATGCCCCAGATAAAAAGCCCTTCCTTCCTCCATCCTGGCAGCAGTTGACTTGAAACATGCACACTTGCCAAAAAATGCCTCTTTGGTACAAAAGAGCAGATTTACACACAAACCATTAGGTCTGAAGCTTTCCTGGAAATGCCAATGGGGTTGGCATTTCCAAAATAACAGCAGAGTTGCTAGAATAAGAGAAAACGCTTTGGACTTCCTCCTATTGTTTTAACATTACTCGGGAAGTCACAGTAAATGGTGTCAGCTTTTTCTGACCTGATAGTCAAATAATCTCATGGCACTGTCAATATTACTGTCTTTGCACTTTGATAGTAAGCTTCGAATGGCAAGTTTACATAATCACCATGCAAATTCTGCAATGAAACTAATCCCCTGAACAAATAGGGGAAGTGCTTGACAGCTGTTTACTCAAATATGACAGAAATATGTTGATGATGAGAGCACCAGAATTTAATCACAACAAGCTGATTAAATAGATGAAAAAAAATTATTTCTTAAGCCCACTCATTCTTTCAATATCACAAATCCAATTTTATGTACAAATAAGTTGATTTGCTGTGTTTCATTTATTTTATTGTACTAATGTATTCATAACATCCTCTTCTTCCACCACCTCCTTCTGCAGGCCCACTCTGGCCTGTAAAGAGCGTGTGCGCTGTGTGGGCCGGATCACCCCAGAGTTCTTCTGTCTTTTACAGCTAGCATTAGTCATCCAGGTTGGTGGATGAAGAGAACAAATGGCTCAGGTGGGTGGAAGTGCCCTCATATTGGATCACAGAGACGCCTCAAAAACAAAGAATGATGCCTCTGAGATGAGAAGATGAAAGAGAGCAATGCTTCTGAAAACAGTAGAAGTATTTTAGAGCAGCTTAAGTCTAACAAAGAGGTATTTTTGCACCTAATATTGGAGTTTCTCATTAAGCCAATCAGGTTTTGTATATTTTTAAATTGTTCAAATCAAAATAATGCTCTATTATGGGTCTGTAATTTCCAAATAATTTCTCTGATACTTCTCAGTGTTTCCTGGAATGCACTATTGTCTGTAATTTGGTACTTATTATTGACTTTGACAGACATGGGCATTTACCAGGCAGAGAGGAACTGATTAAAGATGGATTAAATAACAATAATAATAACTGTATTTATATTTTCATGTTACAAAGTGCCTTACAAAGACAATGACAGCAAGGGCAATACTAAATCACTGGACTGTCCCTTTGAGTGAAATTAATTAACTGAAAGTGTACTAATTGAACACTGCCTCTATTTTTCTTAGAATTTGTATTAAATGTCACTGTCCTTAAGGAAATGTCAGAAATTATGCAGAAATTAGAGGTCGGTATAATAAATCAATACATAAAATAAAACATTGTACAAAATTCCCACATGAGCTAACTTTCTTATGATCTATATAAAGACAAAAATACATACAAAATAAAAGAAGTAAATTTACAATACTTTGTATCTTGCTGGTGAGAAATGTCTTCAAAATCGAATGATCTGATTGTCAGAGGAAACATGAATATTTCACAAAACAGATATGCACAATTGCACCTGATGCTCGCAAATAAGGTCATAAGGGTTCAAATTAGACATCAAGTGTCCATATCTAGGCACCCATGACACCTAACATACAAAAATAAAGGATTATACAACTATACATGACATCTTTACTGTGTCATCCAGTGCCGAGACTACAACATCATGAAATACTCACTCGTTGACCAATAATGACTTGTTAAAACATTCTGGTTGCACAAACTAACACTTGCACAAATAAAGTTGTGCACAGCATCAGATAAAAATCAAACAACACTAAAAATCAAGTCAACACTTGTTTCAGTTCAAGCCTGTCTGAATACATACTGTATGTCATGTGCACTCATTTAGAATTTGAGTTCATGTTCAAAGAGTGCGAGGAGCAAAAGACAGGCCCAACCCATCAATAGACCGAGGTTCTGTAGGAGAAACATGAGACATGGTCTGTCGGTCTTCACTCGACTCATCTCTGGAAGCTGGTAAAAGAAAGACAATAAGAGTAAAAACACAACCCTCAACATTTTGACAGAAAGGAGGGAGAAGGCTGGCATTATTTATTATTCTGTATGTTTCTTATTGTCTTGAAATCCCATGAAAAGGCAAAAACCCTCAGTGTCTCAATCTGTGGCTCAAAACTTTCTCACTTTCCCACTCAGCCCCAAACCTACTCATTCCTTCTGCAAACGTACATTGAGCTAAATGCTAATGTCAGCATGCTAAAAAAGGTCACAATGGCAATGCTAACATGCTGATGTTTACCAGGTATAGGGCTAATGTTTGCCATGTCATCATCTAATTCAGCATGTTAGCATGCTAACATTTGTTAATTGGCACTAAACCCAAAGTACAGGTGAGGCTGATGCTAATGCTGGTAGTTTTGCAGGTATTTGGGGCGTAAACCAAAGTATGAAGGCGCAAGATGAAAAGTCAGAGTGATTATTGGTGATTACCACTAGTATGGCAAACAGTGACACATGAATATACTGTATAGTTTAATTTCAGCAGCTGGGCATTGTAGTATTTTTGTGAATTTTACTCAGGAGTAAAAGTGTATTTGTTGGGGACTATTTCCTATCTTTCTCACTGATTTGTTTTTAATCATTTTTGGACGACCATAGAGGTCTAACGCACAGCGAAATAAACTGTCAGTTAACTTGGATTTGGGCTTTTCATGGGATCAACATCACCAGCCTTTAATGAGGCTGTCTTACCATTTCTACCAGTGACAAGTAGAGGAAAATCCCAGCAGTGACAGTGAAGATCCACTGCTGCACCTCTGTCTCCGAGGAAACAAAGAGTCCAATGTAGAGGCCCATAAAGGCTGTCAGAGCGCTGAGAAAATTCATCAGCACGGCAGTCTTCACTGAGAGTCCAGAGCTGAGCAACACTGCAAAGTCTCCTTTGAGACAAAAACCAGACAAGAGAATTTGGTCAGTCAAACAGAGTATTTCCTGGCCTCTGCCAAAAAAAAAAAAAAACACAAGAAAAGTGCTCCCAAAGCAAGCACAGTGACCCCTCACCCATCTCGTGGGGGATCTCGTGGCACAGGATAGCCACGGTGGTTGCCATGCCAGTTTCGGCTGAATAGGAGAAGGCCGCGCCAACAACCAGGCCATCGGCAAAGTTATGAAGGCTGTCTCCCACGATTACCATCACAGCCAGCAGAGGAACCCCTTGTCCTGGGAATACAAAGCGAGTCTGTGTCGTCAAAGCACATCCTCAGACCGTGACAATCGCTCCGTCATGCCAGGCGACTAATTACAAAGTACATCACATTTGTCTGTGTGTGATTGTGCAATTCATATTGAAGGAGCTTACTCCGATGTGAAGGGCTCCTTGTGTCTGCGTGTTCAGGAGATATTTCTGCACATTCCAAGTCATCCACTGGTCCCTGCAGGATCCAGATAATTATTTACAGCACAGATTTTTTGAACCTCTTCGACCTTTTATTCTAATTGAGATTGAGGCAAATTCACCAAAAGAGGATATTTTTATGCAACAAGGATTGTTGGAATATAGTCTGTAGTTTACAAAAAACAAACTTTCCACATGAGAGAACTGTGTCTGTGTCCAAAATGTTCTGGTTTTGAAGTATGTATTCAACTGTACGTACATGATTCAACACAAATATGAAGTGCTGTCTGAATGATTCAGTACTTCTCATTCTCCAACATCCTACATGCCCTGTTCCTTCACTCCCTCCTACACCACTCCTCAGTTCCTGTTACATAAGAGCAGTGCTGGAAAATTGATTCAAGTTAAATACTGTTGATTTTTGAACTGCAAACATGACTTCTGTCGATTCACACTATACTTTATCGACATTTGTTTTAATGATGAGGAAGGGATCAGAGTTGGGCAAGTTTGCTGAGCTGTCACCGAGGTTTTGTGACGCTGTGTTCTGATTTACTGGCTGTCCTCCTGCAAACAGTGCCCTCTAGCACAACAATACTGGTGGAGGAGTAGTGTGGGAGTGAAGCGCCACTGGGGTGAATGAAACTATATTGGCAGTGCTGCAGCACAGTGAACAAAACATTTAATCAATGTGATGATTTAACTGCTGAAAGAACTGCTTCTTGGTGTAATAAGCTCGTATATAATAGTATGGTTTGGTAAAGAGGAAAAAAAAAAAAAAAAAAAAAGTCCACATAATTGAGAGGGAAATAAACATGGTGTGATGATGAACTTCAGTATATTTATTTTCACGATAGCCAACAATTACCAGCGATGATACGCCAAATTGCAAAGGACACGTCATAACACCAGGACACCAAATCATAACAGATAAAAGTAACTGATGGCTTGTTAAATAAATAATTAGATAAATAAATAAATGTCTAAAATATCCAGTATGTCAGACCAAGTGATTGCAGTATGAATAGAATTAATTCTAGGTTAAGTCTTGTAAAAACTATATTTAAAAGTATCCATTTTTTATATAATTAATGGTGATAAAATGTGTTTAAAATGAATGTGACTGAACACATTTGGAGCATGGCAGGTGGTGTCGATGAAGGGTTACCTGGGCTGTGGGTTTATTTCAGACTACACAGGTTGGCAACCACTGAAGTGGAAGCACAACATTCGACGTGTTTATTTTTTCTTTATGTTTTTTTTTCTCTCTCTTCTGGGTACTTAATACGCGGCACCGTCTGACTTCCCAGAACTGCATTGTTATGGCCCCTGTGGTCTGCTTTATCACTATGTACATAATAGGGATGATGACAGGAATCAGGACTTAATGCCAAGAACACTTTTAAAACAATAAAACAGTTCAGTCTGGGCGACACTCACCAGCTGTATGGTGGAGATGGACTTGCCCCTCTGACCATTGCAGCTGACCTCTAACGGAAGGTCACTGGAGGGTCCCTGCAGACAAAAGAAAGTGATGAGACAGCTTACATGCATAGTCATGTCATCTAGACTGGCAATGAACACCAGCCCCTTTCCGTTGATACGCTATGGTTTGAGTTTGAGCTGAAGAAAAAACAAAACTCTTACGTGGCCATGAGAAGGAACTAAAACTGAGAACATTCTTTCAATAAGGAAAAAGCCATAAATCCCTGCGATCATGCCCAGAATCTTCCACAGATAGTCCTTTCTCTCAGTGTAGTGCTCATCGACGTGACTGTGAGTGTCGTCGTGGAGCCCCAGAATCTCCAAAGGAGACAAAAAAAGGAAAGAATTACACATTCACTCCACACTCAAGACACCATTCGCGGTCGGCTCCGGTGGACGGTATACAGTGGCGTTGTACCTGTGGTATGAGGTGCAGGAGAGCGTCTCCTGAGAGGGTTCCCACCGCCAGGCCCACAAACAGCTGCAGGATGAGTGTATAGGTTTCCTGACAAGAGTTGAAGAAGATCAGGCAGATGCCGAACATGGAGCCCACCGTGATGAGCATGACGGCGGCCGTGCTGTAGCCGTACTCTGCAGGCAGGAGAAGAGAGGCGTTTTGAGTTTAAACCCTTTTTCATGTCTAAATAATAAGATCATAAGACCGATCCCAGTCAGAGGGTCCTTTATTTATGCAACACCTTTTAAAAAGAGATTTACAAAGTGCTTCACATTTTTTTTCTTCATGCATTAGACTCTCTTTTCCAGAATGATGGTAACTTGTCAGTTTGCCCTTTCTTTCTTATTATATGTCTTTAAATTGATGACCTAGAATAAAACATTGAAAAGAAAAGGTCCTTCTCTATCCAGTAAACAAAGTCACAAATCACAGACTGGTTTCTTTTGTTGCAGACACTATATATTGCATTTATTTGCGACTGTGGTTTGTGGAGAGACACAATGAGGTAAAATGTCTTACTCTCAAGAGCAGTGGGCAGAGATCCTCTTGTTTTTTGCTCTGCAGACTCGCAGGCATTGCCTAGCAACTGCTGAATAATGGCTGGGCAAATTTGTCTGAAGTGCTCCCTGGAAATTGGCAAATGAGGATCCAGAGCAAAAATATCCACCAGCTGATTGGCTGAAAAACATACCTGATTAGATTCAAAGGGAAAGACAAATTTGAGGATGAGGAGGGGGCTCAAATGAAGCTTCGGGTGTATGCAGTTTACAGCAGAATATTGCGCACTGATCAGATATTTATCTCAGCCTCACCTGTGCCCAGTCTCTGCTTACTCCCCCAGTTTCGTGGTTACAGCCATCCACCTGATGCCCCGCTGCTTGCTGCGCACTTCCTGTGATGCTCCGCCTCTTCCTGTTATGAGGAACACTGGCTCCCTCCCGACCCACTCCCAGCCGATGAAGCAGCTCCTCTAAGTCTGAGAAGAGAAGTGGCATCGCTGGATTATATACTGAGGTCGGATCTGACTAAATTAGTCAGCGGGCCATGCCAGAGTTTGTCAGAGTCAGTGTTTTGATGTGCATAAGAAGCTTATTGAAGTGATCGACTTACCCATCATCTGCAGGTTACTTGTGCGATTTAGGGACTGAAAGATGTAGTCGGTAAAGAAGGCAGGTGATGGGAGGTTCCTCCGTCTGAAACAGTGGCCCTGCAGGATATGGCTGATGATGGCTGCGGCCACTTTGGGCACAGAGGACTCACCTGCACCTGGGTTTTCTTTTATGTCAGCATCTTCAAGTATTTGAGTGGCATCAATACACTGTGGGATCAAAGATGAGATGATCATATCTGGCCCTGCACCTGGTGATATGGGATAGAGTTCCTAAATAATAATCCCTTACTTGCAATTCAGATGAGGTTTCTTGGTTGGAGGGGTCGTAGTGCTGGTTGATGAGCTGCAGAATACTCTCCGTTTCACTAAGTGATAGGAAGCGGTTGTCCTCACCTGGGTGCAGGTTGGTGAGGGCCAAAAGGTAGAACTGATAGTTCCCAGATGAGGAGGAGGAAGAGGAGGAGGAGGAAGAAAGGGAGGAATGGGAGGCAGCGCTAGACATGCACAGATCTCGCAAGTTAATGATGTAGTACAGCAGAACAGTCGAGATGCGCTGGTATTCCTCCTCGGTGAGGTAAGCCTTCCCATCATCCTCCAGCACGGAGAGAGCTACATCTGGTGTCAGGCACTGTAAAGAAAACAGGACAACTAAGCACAGAGAGCTGCAGAATATCAGGTCATGTCAACCTTATGAAAGAGAGTGACCTTAGATTTACATTTGGTGGAGAAAAATTAGGTCAGCTTGATAAAAGGCCTTTTCTCCTTGCACACACAGTACCCTGTTTCTTAGAAAATGCCTAGCTTTGTGCTGCTGCTTGTTGTTTGGCAAATTGAATACAGGCCACATTAGACCCACGTACAAAATATAGAAGGTTAGGAGAGTGGGTGAGGCTCTACCCCCTGCTAGAGAGAGCAGACTGAAGTTTAAAGTTGCGCTCTTCATTTTTCTAAATCTCACTTTCAAGGCTTGAGAGCTGCGTAATCCCATTGTCAGCCCACCTGCACAAACATGTGAAGTACCTCTAACTCCACTCTATGGAGTTTATTATGTCAAACTGAGGGATGTCTAAAGCCACTCAGCATGAATGCCCCATAGAGGTCAAGGACTTAAGCCTCCACAATCACTCGCATTCCAATCATAACAAGCACATTTCATGGAATAAGCAGACAGGAATGGGGTGAATACATAATAAGGATTTAGCATGCTGGATGTAAAAGTTCAGTATCATATAGTGACACGCGACAAGTGTAGACCTTACCTTATCACAGATGTCCTGAGAGGTCCCAGTCCGGTCTGCACAGTGCATCACCTGAAGAAGCGTGGTGATCAGGACATCAGTTTTGTTCTTCTGGAGCTGAGGTTGGTCCTCCATCCCCAGGGGAAGATCCAAGGCCTTGAGAGCCTCCTGCAGGTACCCCCACTCCTGCCCTTTCACCTCCAGCACCCTCCCCAGCAGACAAAGAGGCAGCAGCAACAGCAAAAAGGGAGCGCTGCTCCTGAAGTGCATGTTCCTACCGGGGACGTCCGACTCCCTCGAGCTCCCAGGACTGGCTAAGAGCTTGAGACAAGAAGGAGGCGATAGAGAGAAAACACATAGACAAGAAAACTGTGAGGGAAATTTGAACGAGGAGATAAAACAGAAAGCTTCTAAAAAAGAAGAGCGGTGGATGTGTTCTTGCTGAGGGAGGCGTTAATAATAGGCCCGCCAGATCTGGTGGAGAACAGGAGGGCTCGGCACCAACCCTTACAGTGCCGAATGGTCAGCTAAAGCCTGGGCCCCTCAGTCCACAACAAAAAGATTAGTGCAGGCAAGTGAGAGAGAACAGGGGCAGGGAGAAAGGGCATGGAGGGGGAGACTGCAGAGAACATAATTAGTGCTGAGGAAAATTAGGGACTTCGGAAAAGCTATTATTAACGCAAAGCAACGCCTGAGGCAGACAGAGATACACATCTCAAACAAAGTAGGTCTTCTGAAGTGATGATCACCTCATGTAATTTATTTCCTTGGGTTGTTTCAAAACTGTCAGCTCTAAATATTGAACTAGTTTCCTTATTTAGCAGCATCAATTGTTCACAAACCAGAGAAGAGCTGGTGCGAGTGAGTGAGCGAGTGCATGTAGTGTGTTGACTACAAGCTCCAGAGCCCCCCCCCCTTTGTGCAGAAAGCACCAGTGACGTTCAAATCTAAGGTTCTCTTATTCTTGTATGATCTCTGAGTCATCAAAGTTCAAACACACAGAACAAAACATGCCAGGCTTTCTCGCAACACTCTCCAACATCCTCCCACACGGTGCGCCCTGCAGGTCAACTCGACCGAGCAAGAGGAGGACAAAACTGTTGTTGAAAAATCCTAAAAAGCTACAGTGCAAGACCGGAGATAGAGAAGATGAAAAAGCTTACTGGATGAACCAGGCTTACCATTCTCCCTTCTGCTCCTCTCAGCTGCAGTAACTAGGTTTGTTTTTCTCCTCCGGTAGGATAAGCAGAAGATCCAGTTGTTTGGGGAGAATTCTTGGGCATTGGTGCTGTTGGTAAAACCCTCTTACAAGAAGTAAGAATTAAGCTCCTGAAGATTAGCTGCGACAGCCTCAGAGGGCTCTGGTTGCCATGGAGAACACTGCCTCATTTTCAGCAGTGAGGTGAGGAGGGGTGGGG